>NW_025336495.1:2060920-2066659 GCF_004798865.1 Varanus komodoensis | reverse complement strand
TCCACCTGTCCTGAGTCGATCCGTCTTGTCTTGAGTCCACCCGTCCTGAGTCGATCCGTCTTGTCTTGAATCCACCTGTCCTGAGTCGATCCGTCTTGAGTCCACCTGTCCTGAGTCGATCCGTCTTGTCTTGAATCCACCTGTCCTGAGTCGATCCGTCTTGTCTTGAGTCCATTCGGCCCATATTGATCCGCCTTGCCTTGAGTCCATTCATCTGTTCAGGGCACCGAGGCAGCCACGGCAGGGCAGCTAACGACGCTCGGGAACGAGGGGGAGCATTTTGGGAGGGATTAATAGCAATGTGTCTTTTACTGTAATAATTTTTTAATTTAAATATTTGCTGTATTTTTTATCATAGCTTGTAAATAATCTCAATTTGTTACTTAATTTGTTTCAGGAGGCTGCATTTGCTGGTTAACCTTATCAAAATGGGTATTGTTTCGGGACTGGGAACAGATTAATTCACTTTCCATTATTTCTAATGGGGAAACCTGACTGGACGGCAGACGATTCAGAGTCCACACGGCCTCCTGAAGCGAACTAAGTTTGAAGTACGAGTCTCCGCTTGAATCATCCCGAAACCACCCCCAGCCCCACTCCGTGGAAAAATGGCCTCCTGTGAACGCGGTGGTCCCAAAGAGGCCGGGCCAGTTTTGCAGATGGGACCCACTCCTGTTTCTGGCCATGCTTGCTAAAAGTGGCCAGAGAAGGGGGACTGGCTTGCCTGGGGCTAATTGGTGTTACAGCAAGCTGGTAGATGGGGGTTGTAGTCCTCACACATCTCGACGGCGCAAGGCCGGCTTGGGCTTGCCTCGCGAACTGTGGGGTACTCCTCCTGGTTCGGTGCCTTGGTGGGATTCGGACGGCATCCTTGCATGTGCCTCGCCTCGCCCCCCACCCCCCGAGGCCGGTGCAAACACTTTGCCGCTGTCACCCCCCCCCCCGGCTCCCCGCCATCCTTCCTGCAGCCCACAAGCACGCCACCAGGGTGGCCAGTCCCCAGAGGGTGAAGGCCCCGCTGGTCCAGCACGAGATCACGGCCCGCTTGACGCCGCAGATGGGCAACCCCGGCAAGCCACAGCCCGCCTTGATCGTGAGCAGGAGCCAGAGCCCGCTGCCCCCGGTGGAGTGGATGGCCCTCCCGTCCCATGGCCTCGGCGCCGGGTGGAAAATTCTGCCCTCGGCACCACCGGACAACAGCAGCTGTCGTGGTGGCAGGAAAGCGCCCAGCCTGCCGGTTTCTGAGGACCAGTCGGAACCCAGGCGGCCCCCTTCGTTCAGGTAAGGAGAGGGTGTCTGCAGCAGTGGGCAGGACTGGTCCCTTCTCAGCCACTTGGCAGCTTTCAAAGTCACATTTCCGACAAAATTGCTCATTCTCACTGGAATGGTGTAACCCTTAAATGTGTGAGAAGGCAGTGGCATCCTTTCTTTGAGAAAGAAAGCCCTATTGATGGACCCTCCCCATTCAGAGGCAGTCTATCCCCAAATAATGGCATGCTTTAAAAGAAGCCTTAGCAATGCTTCCTCCCTTGCACATCAGTGTTTGCTGATTCAAATCCTCTTGTAAGATAGTGATAGCCGGAGGGGGGCTGTGTTTAATAGTAAGGCCGGCCGGCTGGATTGCACGTCCACGGGACAACCCGGTCGGCCTGAGGGCCTCCTGCAGTTTGATCCCCCTCTTAACAGGCTAACATGCCTCTCCAGTGCTTTTTTTGTACGAAAAGTGCCGGAACTCATGAAATTATTTACTTTTCGCACGGAGTCAATCACTGTACGCACACCCACACACATCAGTTGTGTAACAAAACATCACAGTCGCCACCCGCAGTAAGCACTCGGCATGCGACCACACGACCCGTCGCAAGCCGAGCGGCACCATCACAACCAGTGTGAAGTTCGCGTGCATCGGATTCGACACACAGGCAGCCCGCATGCACCGTTTTAATGACGTTGCCGCCGACCCGCCACGCTCGACAGGGCGATCCGAATCCATGTGGCCCAAACATCAAATTTTCAACAGTTCCTTTTAAAACTCGGAAAACCTGTTGAAAAAAGGTGCCAGAACTCCGTTCCGGTGCGTTCTATGACAAAAAAAGCACTGTGCCTCTCAGGGTCCCAGCTCAAGCTAGTACAGTGCAGGGCGATTGCCGCTTGTGCGTTGTCACCCCCCCTTTCGCCCCGGCCACCGTTGCGCACTGCTCTGAGCCCCTCCCGTGCGGGATGAAGGGGGTGTGAGAAGGCCAAGTGCGACCCTGGGCCCGCCAGCGATCGTTGCCCCCACCGGCCTTCTGCCTCCGGCTTTTCCCGCTTTCAGGGCGAGGGAGCGGCCGGCTACTCCGTCCCGAGGTGTGCCAACCGCTGGAGGGAGGCCTGCATCCAAGCAAACCGTCTCTGCCGTGGAAGGGAGCGGAAGGGAGACCCTCCGCACCTGGCGCCCCTCCCAGCCCAGCGGAAGTGCAGAGCGCAACTCGCAGGGAGCCACAGGCCTCCTGGGGCCATGGTGTGGTGGGGCGGCCGACTGCATCCGGAGGACCCCGCCTTCGCCAGCAGAGGCAGCTCAGAGGCTGGCACCCTCCGGAAGAGTGGGGCAGAGGGACAGAGGCTCTCAGCCGCCAGAGAGTGTCCAGCAAGAGGGCAAGTGCTGCCCAAGCAGGCGTCCTCCCACTCCGGCCAAGGCCGCCCAGGCCGCCCATCACCTGCCGGCAAGGGCCCGGGCAGGAAGCCCAGCGAGGCCGCAAGGAAGGCCCGGTGGGGCGAAGGCCCCGACGGAGCTGCGCCCGCCTTCCCCGGGCCAGGGGTGCACAGGGGAGAGCAGCAGTAAGACCTTGGCTTTCTGTCGGCCCCCGACCCCTGTGAGGCGCTCTCAGGAGGCCTCTAATTGTAGACATGGGGGGAGTGCCTCGGCCAAAGACCAGGCCCCCTCGCCAAGCAGAGCAGGCGCGCTCAGGGACGGGCTGGGCCACGAGAAGGCCTGGGGGAAGGCAGGCAGTGAGCAGGCTCCTCGTCGCAGGTTCTTTGGCCACTGCGGTCGGTTTGGCTGGGGGCAGAAAGTGAGGGAAGGTCGGGCCTTTGCGGGGCAGGGGGTTGCCCCAGGACAGGCCGGGGGAAATCGTCCACAGAGTCTTGGGGACACCCACGGCGTTCTTCTGGAAAAGGAGCAGCTCTACACGCCCCCGCCCATGAACTTCGCCGAAGAACAAGCCTTGTATCGGAGTCTGGAGGATGAGATTCTGTCCAACATCAGGGAACTGGAGTCTGACTCGGACAGCATCCCTGGCGACTTAGAAAGCGATATCCTGGCCTCAGGCGGTGACAGCCCCCGGGCGGCCTCGCTGACCTCACCCTTCCGGCAGAGCGCGGAGGGAACCTTGGCCCACAGCGAGGCTGTTCCCCGGAGCGGAGTGTATGTGCCAGGCAGAGCGACCAGCTGGCACCCAGCTGACCTGCGCTACGACCAGGTGATCCGAGAACTCTCTGTGGCCTTGCATCGCGAGCACCGGGAGAAGGAGGGAAGTGCACCTCAGGTGAACTCATCCCTGGAGAATGGAAGCCAGGCTCCAAATACCGTTCTGGAGCAAGAAGATGCGCATCGAGTGAAGCCTGTGGCCCCTGAAGGCGCCTGCACTGAGCCATCTGGCGCAACGTGTGGAGAACCTGCGGAGGTCAGCGGGAACGGTGATGCCTCCCAAGCAACCCCCGGAGAAACCTCTCTTTCGGAGAGTTCCTCCACCCCGGACACGGCAGGGCTTCCTCCGGATAAGCCAAGGAGGTCTCTGAAGCAGCCGGAGCGTGTGCCGTCCATCTACAAGCTGAAGTGGCGGCCCCGGATCCGGCCCCGCAGGGATAACAGGCCTGGAAAGAGGCCCTCGAAGATTCCCAAGCCGGTGACCCACCGGCTCGCTCCGAGAAAATCCAGCACCCAAAGCCAGGGGAAGTGCCACGGTGCCGAAGACCATGCCAAGGGGAGTGTGGCTGACACGAAGCAGGAGGACACGGGGATCCCCGCACCTGAAAGACTTTCGGGGTGCAGCCCGTCCTCCATGCAGCGTGGGGAGACGTCCCCGTGGGAGGGGGAACTGGGGGCTTCCGATCAGGGGCCATCCTGGGTGTGACGCATTGCTTGACGGGCCCTTCTTCAGTCTTTGCAACCCACAGCCGCACTCTCTGTTATGGGGTGTGTCAAGGAGATTCACACCATGTGAGTTTGCCACTAGCTGCAAGATACCCCGAAGGAAGGGGTGTGGGGGGGTGGCACCCTCCCTGTAGTTCACTCATTTTCCTAAACGCTCAGCTGAAACAGAGCCCTGTGTTTTGCTTCACATCATGAGGTCTAGAAACTTTTTGCACAATCCAGCTCAGGTTCTCAGGCTCCTGTGTGGCTGAACCATACCTCAGGGGCTTGATTGATGCTCCAGGTGTCCCACTAGTGTCAAAGCGGGCCGAGAAAGTGTCTACTGATTTGTTGTGTTTGTGTTTTGCCGGAAAAAGAACTCCTTCAGGGAAGAAGCCACAACTTGGATGAAGACAAGTGTGGGTGCACATCTGCTTGTTGTGTTGTGATGCTCTACGACGGCCATTCTGAAAGGCGCCCCCACTGACATCAAGGGGCTTACTCACAGGTCATTGTGTTCTACTGGTTAGCAGCCCAAGTGAAGGTGGGGGTTGTGCCTGGTTTTGTGGCTACACTAAACTTGCAGTGACTCACTGGTGGTGGCACCATTCTGTCTTCACGAACCAGTATCAGATACCTTCCAGGCCGCCGAGCAAGGCTCAGAGCATGCCAGGGGGCAAATGGGCTCACAGCTTCATAATTCTGGCCCTGTGTGACCTACAGCAAGAAAAAATGCTTTTGTCTCCAGTGGTTTGGTGGCGAGAATTAACAGAATTTGATGACCAAGGTCCCATTTGGATGCCAGGAAGCACTTCCTGACAGTTAGGACCCTGAGGGTGTGGAATGGGCTTCCACGGGAGGTGGCTGAGGCCCCACCGGTGAGGGTGTTCAAGGACAGGCTGGACGTGCACATGGTGGGCTTGTCATGAGCGGAGCTGGCTGGAGCCAGGGGTCAGACTAGATGGCCCGGGAGGCCCCTTCTGACTTGCTCTGTATCTATGTTTCTATGACGTGCTGTAAAGGAAGAACGGTTTAAGATGCCGTCCATCGCTGGCGATGGCAGTCTGTGTGACACAGCCCACCTTCCATCCAACAGGTATGAGATGACTTTCAAAGGAGATGAGACATATTCGCGGCAGATGAGGTCAGCCATCCTTGGCTTGCAGCTTTGCAGGTGGCACGGAGAAAAAGCATGTAGCTCTCCATCTTTATGCACCCCACGTCCTCTGATAGCCTGATCTGGGTAGGGGTGAACCACGTGTGGAAGCCACCCTTCGATTGCTGCCTTTGGTTTTCATTCTGAATCTTCCCTCCTTTATCCCTCTCATTTTCCAGAGAAGTTTAGCCACCAGAGCTGCAGCTGTTGCAGCTGGGACTGACCCCTGGATAAAGGTTCCTGGTGCAGGGTACAAATTTCTGGAGAGACGCATGTCTCTTAGCTAGGTGGGGATTTCAGACCTGGATGAGTTGGTGATCATTTGGGGTAACAAAGGACCTAGGATTTTTTTGTAGGGTTAGCAGGGAAATGGCACAGTCTCCTTCACGGCTCCTTTGCAACTTTGTACGATGGTAGGCGTGTCATGAGCAGGGCCGGCTGGAGCCAGGGGTCAGACTAGATGGCCCAGGAG
>NW_025336495.1:1935497-2060820 GCF_004798865.1 Varanus komodoensis | reverse complement strand
AGATGGCCCGGGAGGCCCCTTCTGACTTGCTCTGTTTCTATGTTAAGGGGGGGGGGGGGGTGCATTTGTATCTTGAATTTTTTTAGTCTGGAAGCTCACTTCCATGGAATTGCAGGTAGGTTGACCATATCCTGGCAGTTATATGGCAGGGCTAGTGAACCTCTGTCAGCTGGAGGCCCCAGTTCTATTTCAGGATTGCTCTCGGGGTGGTAGGCAGGTCCAAAGGCTTATGGACTTGGGTCAGAAATAACAACACCTTACAGCCAAAGGCTCTTGCCACCAGCAACTGGTGAGGCCTTTTCACCTTTTTAGGAGGGAGAAAAGCCTCCACAGAAGATGTGGAACCACGGAACAGTTGGGGGTTGGAAAGGGGTGGGGCCAGATGAGGGGGAGTGGCTTTCTGGGTGCCCTTGGCCCTCCCGAGGGCCACCTTTGGCCCTCAGGTCTGGGGTTGCGCACCCCTGCTCTAAGGAGTCCCAATTCCCCTGGACGAGGTGAGAAGGTTCTCACTGGGCCACCCGTGCGAAGTGCAAGGAATCATGGATCCTGGCAGAACTGATAGGAGATCAGTACATGGGGCCTTTTAAACACAATGGCTTTGAACTTTATGAAAATTCAAACAAAGGGGTGTTGTATATGTAACTCCGAGGGCTAGAAATTTACTGTCTCATGATCAACGGGAGGAATGAAAAGCATAATCAAGTCTGGAAATCTTAACTCAATTTTTTATGTTTCTCAGTAACAGAAAGACCTTCTGTACATACAATAAAGAAGGGTTTCTGTCTTAAAATGCCAGCTAGTGATTTGTCAGTGTGATGTGTTTTGGAGTGGGATTTATACTGGACAAAGTTTTACATATGGGAAGCTACTTAAAAGAGTTCCAGTGCTCTGAGGCAAGGAAATGGGTCCTGCCGGAGCACCCCCCTGCCCCCCGCTGCTTTAGCAAACGCCACCCTTGTGTCTGCACTTTACTTCACTCCCTCCTGCACTAGAAATGTGACTTTGGAAGTGAACGCAGAGGGCTGCCTGGGATGGGGGGCTTGTTGGAGACCCCGGATCTGTGCCCCTCCCAGCATTGCCTGATCTGGAGAACTGAGATGCTGTTTCAAATATCCAAAGCGCTGCACTGGAGGAGGTGAGGCAGGTATGTCCTTAGAATTTGAACCGGCAATTGGAAGATGCAGGGAAGCCGCAAGTATATACGCCCTGCATTCCCCCAAGCTCATGTGAGAATTGCTGCTCAGAAGGAGGTCCGGGGAGCAAATGACAGCAGTGCCCCCGCGAATGAGAAGGTCCCAGCAGGTCGGTCCTCCAAGCCCCTGCTCTGCCACACCAGCGCTTGGCGGCAGAAAGGAGGGTTCCAGGAAGCTGTGGGCACGTCCACCGTTTTAAACCAAAGCTGAGATCCTTCGGATACAAAACAGCTGCCCCTGTCCATGCTGGCTCAGGATGATGGGAGTTTTTTGCTTAGTTTTGGGCCCCTCATTACAGAAAGGATATAGCCAGGTTGGAGTCAGTGCAGTGTAGGACCACAAGGTTGGTGGCCGGTTTGCAGGGGAAGCCCTGTGCCTGTCCAGCCTATCCTTGAACACCTGCACCAATGGGGCCTCAACCACCTCCCGTGGAAGCCCATTCCACACCCTCGGGGTCCTTATTACTGGTGGATAAATAAGAAGCACGGGTTCAACTAAGAATGAATAGGGAAGCAGAGCATCCAACTTGCCCAGCTTCTCCCGAGCTCCTGAATTTTGAGCTTAATTCAGCAAAATTTGATGTTTGAGTGTCTTGGGTCCCAGAGCATCTTTTGACACAAGCTCAAGCAGTTCTTGCAGGTGCACTAGTGCTAACGTGTCTCTTCTTCACCTGTTTGGGCCGTACCCTCAGAGTGGAGAGTCCTTCAATATTCCAGGCCGGACATGTTCCTCTGAATTGCACACCCATCTCCTGGAATTTAACACAAGGTCAGTGCAGATAAATTTTCTGTGCCCTTTTGACAGCTGGAAGACTGGTATCAGAAACATAGGAATATAGAAACAGAGCGAGTCAGAAGGGGTCTCCTGGGCCATCTAGTCTGACCCCCGGCTCCAGCCGGCTCCGCTCACGACATGCCCACCATGTGCATGTCCAGCCTGTCCTTGGACACCCGCACCGATGGGGCCTCAGCCACCTCCCGTGGAAGCCCATATTACAACACTGCACTAAAAAAATCCGTGGAAGATTTAATGAAATGTTCAATCTCTGGACAGGGTCCTTTAGGCATACTCTGCAGCTGAATAACATGGTTATTTGGGATACCTTTGCTGAAGTCTACAGAGAATCGTCTTCAACAAGGCTGTTATTGTTCTGCTATATGCCAACATATGGAGACATGTAATATCTATGTTATTGGTGCCATGGCACTTTTTCCAGTTTATTCCAAAAATGAAATGTTTTGATTTTGTTCCTTTTTCTTTCTTCTTTAATGGTGTGCCTTTTTGTTTTGTTTTGTTTTTTTTCACAACGAACAATTTTTAAAAAAAGGGTTAAGGGGCCTAGAAGTATAAGCTCAACCAAGGGGTTTGTGTTGGATCCCCACACGCAAAATTTCCCTTATTCCCCCACCCAGCCTGTCCATTCACAAAGCTCTCCCTCTCCCTCTCCCTCTCCCTCTCCCTCTCCCTCTCCCTCTCCCTCTTACACACACACACACACACACACACACACACACACACACACACACGCACACACTGCTAATCCACGGAGGGAAACTTCTTAATTGCTGGTACAACTTGGGGAGTCAGAAATCCTTATCAGAAATCCTACTAAAGATCAGCCACAGACTTACTGGTAGATTATCTGTTCCCCTCTCCTTCTGCTGTACACTGGGGTATGCTTCTGGAGCAAAGGCTGTGTGGCACAGTGGTTAGAGTGTTAGACGGAAAAACTGAGAGATCTGGGCTCCAGTCCCCACTCAGTCACGAAGCTCGCTGGGTGACTTTGGGCCAGTCACATGCTTGCGTCCTAGCCAACCCCACAGGGCTGTGGTGAGGATAAATGGAAGGGGCCTGGGTAAGCCCCCTTGGGTTCCTCCCAAGAGGACAGAAGGGGAGGTATACATGCAGTAAGAACAGCAATAATAAAAGAGCCCAGCGTGGCCACGAAAGAGGTGCTGCTTGGCTGCACGGGGCGGCCTTTGCTTCCGCTGCAGTTGTGGTGTGCGAGCCGACTTCTCTCGCTGCAGCTGCAATCTGTCTTGAAATGGGCAGCTCGGAAAGCAGCAATCTCAGTGAGTCAACAGCCCCTCTTGGTAGGGAGGGTGTGGAAGCTGTCATCTGGGGGTGGCTCCCGGCTGAGGAAGGGGGTGCAGCGGAAGGCGGGGGCGCTGCAGCTGTGTGAGGGATTCCGAGAAGCAGGCGGGGCGAGCCGAGCTGGCATGGAGCTTCTCCAGCTCCGGCACTCCCCCCGATGGGGTGGACTACAACCCCCATCCTCCTTGGCTGCCAGCCACGTCAGCAGGGCTGGCAGGGGGTTTGCAAGGCAGCAGATGGGGATGGGGGGACGACTCACAGGCTACGGTCACATCTGCCCACAGGCCCTGAAGCCCGGGGCTGGCGCTGCCTCTTGCTCCCCCAAGGGATGCGTGGCTCTTAGCCAGCGGGGGCACTTCCCATGACCCACGCTCTGTGGGGACGGGGGCAGCCCAGCTGGGTGGAAACCAGCCACAGCTGGAAACTGGGCACACGTGACCCAACGCAGAGAGTGGGGTCAGCAGAACGAGGAGCAGGCAAGCGCACAAGGCAACTTTATAGAAGCACAGGAGTCAGGAGCTGCAACAAAGTGTTGCAGCATGGAAGTTTTCCTCTCCTTCTAGGTGCTCCAAGCTGTCTTTTCTATGTCCTCTCTCCCCAAGCCAGTCCCCATTCCATTCCTGCAAAGTGTAGATCAGAGAAACACAGAAACAGAGCAAGTCAGAAGGGACCTCCTGGGCCATCTAGACTGACCCCCGGCTCCAGCCGGCTCCGCTCATCACATGCCTACCATGTGCATGTCCAGCCTATCCTTGAACACCCTCACTGATGGGGCCTCAGCCACCTCCCAAGGAAGCCCATTCCACACCCTTGGGGTCCCGACTGTCAGCAAGTGCTTCCTAGCACCCAAATTGGACCTTGGCTCCCTGAGCTTTGCTCCGTTGGAGCGCTTCCTGCCTTCCTCTGCAGGGGAGAACAGGTCCCTACCCACCTCCGTGTGACACCCCCTCACATACCTGCATGTCGCCAACATATCCCCTCTGAGTCTCCTCTTCTCCAGGCTGAAGAGACCCAGTTCCCTCAGTCTCGCCTCATACGGCATCCCCTGCAAACCGGCCACCAACCTTGGGGCCCTACGCTGTCCCCTAACCTGGCATGTTTGGGGTTTGCCCTTCTGATCCCTGGCTGTGCTACCAGACTGGAGGGAAATTTTGGCAGGGGAGATAGGGGGCTGCCAGGGGCTGGCCTGACCCCCAGTAGCTCACTGAGGTGTGGTCTGAAATGGGGATAGAACAACACAGGCGCTGAGTGAGAGAACAGCGAGAAGCGTGCCTGATTTTTCTTTTAATTTCATCTCCAGCTCATAACGGGGTGTTTTACAAGATTGGGGGAGGCCCCGGCGGCCTCCCAGCAAGAACGAAATCCCAGAACGAAACGGAATCATTGAAGTGGCAACCTTCAACATGCTTACCTTGGAGTAATCTCCTGAATGTGCTGGGACTTACTCTTGAGGAGTCATGTGTAGGATCACTGAGCAGAGCTAGAAAATTATTAGCCTCCGTTCCGGATCTTCAGGATCTTGGGAAAAGAATGTCAAACCAAAGCGCGCCATTCCCCGTGACCGCCTGCTTGCCGGGCATTCAGCCCATTCCCTGAAAAAGGAGCCCGGGGCTCGTGTGGCTGGGTTAGAAGCAGACAGCCCTTTCCCACCATCCCCTGCTGCCTTTCCTCCTTTCAGAGCCGTCAGACTAAAACTGCCATCATCCCCAGCAGACTGGCCTGGGTGTGATGGGCAGTGCAGTCCACACCTGCAGAGGGGGCCAGTGGGCTGGGGGAGAAGGCAGATTTGCCGATCTGGACTCGGCGGCCCAATTGCCGTGTCTGCTGCTCTTGTGGGAAGGATGGCGGGCCAGCTCTGTCCCAGCACCATCCTCATCTCTACTTATGGGGTGGAGGAGTCCAGGAGGGAGATCAGCTTCCCCACACACACCTGGGCAGAGCCAGACAAGGGGGAAAGACAGGCCTGTAAGCCCAGCTCTGCGAATCACGTCACTTGCTTTGCATTGCACCTGAGAATTAGGGACCAGAAAAGCCAGCTTTAAAGCTGGAGGGACACAGCTATCGCCCCCTTGGTGTTTCTAGCAAAGTACCTCCTTCCAAGGAATGTCACCTGAATTGCTGTGCAGGTGGCATCCTAAACCGCAGTTATCTTCACAGCCGCTGTGCTGGGGTACCCAGGTCTGCACACTGCAGCAAAAGCCGCCCCGCATTTGGTGGCACCCTAATCTATCCCAGCATGAGCTTTCAGGGACACTGTCCGGGCTCACACATCACAAGCGACCCGCACGGCTTCCATGGTGCACAGGCTTCTGCCTGCATGTGCCTGGCAGACCACCAGGTGGTCTCCACCCTCCGCACCCAGTCCTCCTGCTGTTGGCATATGTCCCCTCAGCCCCCCTGTCTGGATGGCTGGAGCAGCCCCCCAACCTGCCACACTTCCCTGGGGTTCTGTGGTAGAGGCATACCAGGGTCATGGTGCCCCTCATGCCTAGGTTTGGACAACCAGAGAACCCAAGGTGCAGCATGGGGACTGAAGAACCAGACCGTTGCTCCTTGCAGCGGTTTCCAAAGGCCGACGTCCCGTGCCGAAACACCACGGCAGGGTTCGGAGGGGCCATTCCGGGCAGGAAGCCCCCCTGGCTTGTCGCAGTGCATGACGCCACCCACGGTCTCCAGCACCCGGGCAGGGAAACGCTGTTTCCACACAGGCCTCTGCCAGAACGAATGTTCAGCTTTGAAGCAGTGCTGAGGAAGCTGCTCCAGCCCAGGAGCCAGCTTTGCTTCAGAGACGCCAGCAGCCCACGTTCCATCGAGGCGGAGAAGCAATACCAGCCCCTTTTAGCTCAGAGCTCCTGCTGTCAGCTTCCTGTGCCTTTGGAGAGGCGTTTCAACTTCTGAGAATGAGGGAAACGCTGCAGAAGAGATGAGAAGCGACCCGGAGATCTGTGCATGGGAGAAGTGGGCATGGCTGGGAAAGGGGATGTGGGCTGGGAAAGAGGTGGGGACATTTAAGGACCCATAGCGCCAATGGGGAGCCCAGCTTTTGGCCCCCCGGCTGAGGTTCTGCACCCCCTATTGCACAGGCTTCCTTTTCAAGTATAACCCAGAAAACAGCTTTGTTATGCACCCTAAAAGGATAATGTGTGAATTCAGCCTCTGTTTATAGGATTGTTCTTATGGGTGAGTCAAACAGGGTTGCTTAACTGAAAAAGAAGCCTTGAGAAAGTTACTGCCCGCATGGAGATACACTGGAATGGCTTTATCCTAAACAGTCCGTGCCTGGATTCAATTCATCTGAATTCATCTGATTGGGATGCTAAGAAATATTTCACATGTCATGCACCAATCCCAAAGAAAGAGAAAAGAGGAAATGAGTATCCAACATGATAAAGATTATTCTTGCCCAGGGGGATTTTAGTATAACTCTAGAAACACCAGAATCCAAAAGTCGATTCCTATGCTGCTCCCTGCTTTCATTTGGAATGGGGAGCAAATGACGCCTCGAGGCGAGCCGGGTTGCTTTCTTTGGAGAGACGGGAACCAGGTAAGTCTTGGACAGACCCTTTCCTGGTCAACCTGAGTGCATAGAGAGCACCACTTCCGGCTGTCGGTGGCAACCCCCGTGGCAGAACACTCCAAAACTCAGGAATTACCATGCACGTAGAATGCTAGCAGCTCAGGGAGAAGGCTAGCTGGAACTCTTCTCCGGACAAGCCGGTTTTCAAGACACAAGGAGTTCTTTCTTAGTGGTGGCCTGCTGGGAACAGCCCACCCACCCTCAAAGTCTGAATCGGTACGGCCTCGAAGGTTTACCTCGCTGCATTCAGCATCAGGGGATGGAGCCGCCCCTCCAGGTGGAAGGCTGGACATTCCAGGCAGGGTCTGTGGCCCATGCCAAAAATGGTTCCGCACCACAGATGCTTTAATGCCCAGCCAACTGCGCAGGGGTCCAGCTGCCCCCCCCCCCCCCGTGCTGCTTCGCTGCATCCTGCGTATGGAGACATGCTTCCTGGCGTCCTTTGACCCCGGGGAGCAGCTCAGCGGGTCCTGCAGCGTTGGCAGCGCAGTTGGGCTAAGTGGGATGGGCAGCTCCGGGCCCGCCTCTTCCGCCGTCTTAGGGTTTTGCTCCGGATTTGGATCCTGCAGAAGGAAGACGGCCTTCAAGGAAAGCGCCGCAGGCCGGAGGGCCCAGTCCAGCCCTCAGACGGCCTTCTCCGGCACCAGCCTCTCCCCCAGCCAGCAGCCGTTCTGGGGACGGGGTGTCCTCCTGGCTTTGGTACACTCACCCCATCCTAAAAAGCTGAAATACCGACTCCAAGGCAGAGTTGCTTCAGGAAGTGCTCTAAGTGGCTGGTATTTGGGGTGTGATGGCTCCGCCCCTTTGCCCCCTGGCCCCGCCCACCCATGCTGCCCTCAAGAGCTTCCCCAAAGGGGCATCACCCCCTGAGCTGCACCCCTGAAACAGAGGAATGTCTCTGTAAAGTAAGAGCCACGACCATCCTAAGCAATACCGGAACCGACACGATGTCTGGAAGAGGTCTAAGCACTCCAGTTCACTTTGGGTGAACAGGGAACAAGAACCTCGGCTATAAAATAAAACAGAATATAAAACTGAAATAAATAAGGTGTGTCTAAACAAGGCAGTTTAGAATGGCATCATTGACACCTTGCAGTGAATGAGAGGCAGTGTTGCCTAGTGGGGAGAGGGTTGGACTGGGCCAGCCCCTGCCCCTCAGCCTGACCTACTTTGCAGGGTGCCAATGGAGAGGAAATGGGCCTTGTCGGTCACCTTGGCTTGCTTGTAACGAGGAACGAAGGCGAGGATAAGTAAAATAATGAAGGAAGCAATGGCCAGTCACTCTAAGCCCTTGGACAGGACGAAATATGGTGGGCTGAGGCAACCAGGAGCATGGGCAAGAGGCACAGCAAGAGGGACCCTTCCGCCCAGGCTTGCTTTTGTGAACTAACCATCCCGTGCCGAGCCACGGAGAAATGCTCGTCCTGCCACGGGTACGCTGAAAGTCCTCCCAGGTTCGGGGCTGCTTCAGTCATAGTGGATTATTTTAGGTACATGCCAGAATGTCGTGTAAAACGTGTCGGAAAACAGGTGAATGAAGCCAACACACGCCCTGCACACATGTGCGGATCGTGGGCCTGGGGATTCCCCCCCCCCCCGCTGCCGCCATTCATCTGAAGGGATGTGGCGAGCTCAGGAAGGGGCTGGTGCGGCCGGCCGGGGGCTTCTGCACACGCGATGGACATGCCGCCCTTCACGGCTCCTGCACGCGCGCGTGCCCTGAGGTATCGCGCTTTCGGGATGCCCTCGCTCCCAGCCTTGTTCCGTCCTCCCAGGCCACCCAACCACTCGAGCGGTCACCCCGCTATGAGGCCCGGGGAGGGCTCCTCCCCATTTCTCATTTCCGTCCGGGCCCCTCTAAGCCTCCCGCTCCTTGCCCACACCACCCGCGTCGGCAGCCCCAGGCCAGGGCGCAAGCGACTGCAAACCGCCAGGATTTCACGTGCATGGGGGGGCCCAGCGCACTGCGCCCCCCATTGTGTCAGTCACCTTCCCATCATCCACAGAGCGGTCCCTAAAATCCCACATGGGGCCAACCTGGCTGCACCAGGCACCGGGCGCCCCGTCCCCGCTTTCTCCAGCAGGTCGACTTGGCAGGTAGCACTGTCCTCCAGCTCAGGGGCCAGGCCTGGGGAGGGGGTCCTCCTGGGGAAAGATCCAGAGCGGGCATGCGGCAAGGCACTGAGGGGCGGCGGGGGGCGCTGCGAGGGTCCGTGGGGCGGGGGGACGGGCCGGGCCCGCGCGGGCCTCACATGATGGCGCATCGGTTCCTGCGCAGCGCGCCCTGGAAGCGGAGGGCCGCGTGCACGTGCTTGCAGTGGGCGCAGCCCGCGCTCTTGAGCAGCTCGCTGAAGAGCAGCAGGATGTGCCAGTTGTACTTGGCCGAGCACTCCACGTAGCCGCATTTCCAGCTCTTCCTCACCAGGTTGGAGACATTCCAGCGCGGGATGACGCGGCCGCGCTGCAGGTCCCGCTTGTTCCCCACGATGATGATGGGCGTCTCCGAGGTGCCGATCACCCTGTGCGGGAAAGGCGGGTCAGCCGCGCTCCTGGGGCCCCGGAGCGTGTTGCCCGGATCAACTCCCCCCGGGCTCTTGAGCGGGACCCCCTCCTTTCGGAGCCACCTGCCCAGGGTCCTCCTCCGGCGTGGCGCACGTGACCCTCCTCATCTCCCTGTCTGCCCTCAAGCATCCCCGTGACGCAGGCCAGAGACTGTGACTGGCCCAAAGTCGCCCAGCTGACTCTCAGCTGAGTGGGGACTGGAGCCCCGGTTGCTCAGGCCCAACCGGGAGGCACAAACCGTTCTCCTCCCCTCGCTCAAGGTCCCTGCGCACGGTTCCTGGTCTCGGCTTCCACATTTCGAGTTTCGCTCCCAGAGAGGGAGCCGGAACGACTGTCTTCTCCCTGATAGCCCAGGAGCAAATCCCTCCACGCCGTCTCCGGTGAAGCGGGCTCCATCACGGAGTGCCACTGCAGGGGCTTCCGTCTTCCTCCTCCAGCAGCCTCTGAGGCGCCAGCCGCTCCTTTCACGGGTGCGCGCCCCTGCTATTTGGGAAGGTGCCCCGAATACCTGTGGCCCTGGGGACCAGGTGCCATGGCCTCCTTGCCCCATGGCTGTCCACTGCTCAAGCAGGATCAGGAGGAGGGCAAGGGGGGTGACAACGGGGGTGGGCGGGGGGAGCCGCCGTGCCCTCCAGAGCGTTGGACCAGCACTGCCATGGGGGGTCAAAGTAGACACTAGACTTGGCATGTTCAGTGCAAGGCACACAGCCCGCTGGTCCAGTGCACTGACTTCACTGGGCTGAACTGCATTCACAGGAATTTCGGTCAGTGGGAAGCTGCTGCTGCTCACAGCAGTGGCCCTTGAGAGTACCGATGCTATCATCCCCAGCCACGATGGCCAGGGGACCCGTCAGGGGAAAGCCATGCCTTTTCTTCGTCAACAGAGGTTCTCTGCCCCGGAGGCGTCTGTGAACCTCTGCCCTGCGCCTTTTCCCTGGCTTGACCACGCGGTTGCCTCGGGGTGAGGGGCAGTGTGCCAAATACATGGATACCCAAGGCAGCCTGCATAGTCCATGTTTATCCTCACAACACCCCTGTGAGGTGGGCTAGGCCGAGAGTGAGTGGCCCACGCTACCCAGGGAGTTCCATGGCCGAGCGGGGACTGGAACCGCAGGCTGCCTCTCGGCCCATGCAAACCAGGCGCTGCACCCCGAGGACACGCCGCCTGTCTCCAGCATCCTGCAAGTGAAGCTGCGGGAAGGGCCTCAGAGGACGCCGCTCGCAGCCGTTCACGCTCCTGCTGAGCTGCTGTTTGGCAGGACGCCAGTCTCTTTTTGGAAGGGCTGCACATGTTCCTTGCTGCAACGCATGTTGCGAAGCGGCGCCTCGCATTCGGCATCGCCGCTCGGCGGGAGAAAAGGCTTCCATGAAATCTGTTCCGTCAGCATTCCATGGATGGTTGGACACCCCCCATCATCTGTTTGTTGGAAAGCCAATTTTTAAACCCAGCCTTTGCTTCTGCTTGCACTTATCTGCATCGCCACAGGTGTGCATTCACATTAAATGCACATGAATAGTGCAAATCCCACACACGCAACACAAGGGAGAAATGAGTCTGCAAGGAAAAAGCCAGCCTGCTGCAGAATCTGTGGGCCACAGTCCATTGTGGAATTCTCCAGCATGCCTAACAGTTGAGTGCGGGCAGGATCCAGAAGGTCTGGGTTCTAGTCCCTGCTTGGGCCAGGAAACTCACGGGGTGCCCCTGGTCCCCTCGGTGTCTCTCGGCTCGGCTCCCAGGGTGACTTGGGCCAGCCACTCACGCTCAGCCTAACCTACCTCGCAGGGGTGTTGTGAGGACGAAAAGGGAGAGGAGGGGGGTCAGCTCAGCTGCGCTGCTCCTTGGAGGAGCGGCAGAGGGGGCAAGACCTTGATGCGCGCAAAAGGGCGGGGGCCCTGGGCAAAAGGTGGGCGGGGGCCGTGTGTCCAGTGCAGGGGGCGCTGCCCGAGGAATGCCATGGCTGAGCCCGGCCTCTCCGCCCCGTCTGCGGTGGGCCAACGGGGTGGCCCTGGGGCTGCGCTTTTACCTGGTTTCCAGGATCTGCTGCCGGATGGTCTTGATGTACTCGAAGCTGTCGAAACAGCAGATGTCATACACCAGGATGTAGGCATGCACGCTCCGCAGGCCCCTGCAGCAGACGTCGGCCCACTCCTGAAAGACAGACGGGGGGCGTGTCAGGGCACGCGCTGCGCATGGCCCCCCCAGCGCCCAGGCCCGGAGAGGCGTCGAAGGCGTCAGTGATTCCACAGCACAGACTCCCTGGAGTCACTTCTCCCCTTCCCACAACAGCAGGGCCGAGCCTGCCCCTCCGCCTGGCCCGCCTTGCAGGGTTGTTGTGATGGTAAATGGCGCGGAGAGGACAGCCTTGTGAGCCACCTGGTGGTGGGCTCTGCGGCCTGGGCTGGACATGCAACGCGGCACAGTAGTGCTGAACTGGCAGTCACAAGATCTGGGTTCTAGTCCCACTTGAGGCTTACTGGGTGCCTTTGGGCCGGTCCCTGCTTCTCAGCCGAACCTACCAGGGCTGTTGGGAGGATAAAACAGAGAGGAGTGGGGGGCTGGGGAAGCTGTCTTGGGTTCCTGGCATGAAGAACAAGGTGGTACAGAAAATAGAAACAGAAACAGGGCAGGTCAGAAGGGACCTCCGGGGCCATCTAGTCTGACCCCCGGCTCCGCTCATGACACACCTACCTTGTACATGTCCAGCCTATCCTTGAACATCCTCCCCGATGGGGCCTCAACCACCTCCCGTGGAAGCCCATTCCACACCCTATAAGATGATGATGATGATGATGATGATGATGATGATGATGATGATGATAGCAGCAACAGGAGGGGAGCAAGAGCGAGATGCCAGTGAGAAACCCAGACTCACTGAAGGAGGGGGACCCTTTGAGAGTATCTTGCCCAAGAGAGCAGTTCATTGTAAACCATTCAGAAAGCCATTTGGCTAATCTGGATGGCATATACAATTTTAATAAATATCTGAAGAGAACCTCAAATCTTGAAGCTGGCACTGACACAACAGCAGGCAAGAGCATAGTATAAGCTACAGAATCAGGCCTAGGTGCCAAAGTTAAGCTTTAGTTTTGCTTGCAAAATAAGCTTCTGGTCCCTCTGATTGCACAGGTATGATGGGCAGTGTGTCAGTGATTCATGGTAAAAGTCTCTCCCAATCCAGCGGCTTTGTCCCATATAGGATTTCCACCAGTTGAGGCAGATTCAATTATGAAAAAAATGGGAGAATTGCAGAATAATATGTAAGATACTGGATCAAAGCAAATGTGCAGGGCTTGTACTGGTACCTGAGGCAGAATTAGCAGCACCTTGGCACCCCTTGCTACTGCCCTAGTGTAACAAAATTTGACCTTTGCAATGTTTTCTCCAAAAGAAAGAAAGAAAAGGAAAGGAAAAAGACAGGAGCAAACTACTTTCCAGAGAGAGGGTTAAATAAAATTACTTTGGGAACTTCAAACCCAAGCTTCAAACCCAGTTCAAAATTCTAATTACACTGGCTCTCTGAATTGTACTGTTTGTGTGCATTGTCCGAGCATGTTTTTATATGCAATTTTGCCTAATGTACAGCAGGTTTGCCTGGTTTTCTTAGCAGAATACACTTCTGAATGCTGTTTTTTAAAAAATAGATTCATGATTGTGAGCACTTTTCCTTACTATATGCATTTTGCATACACATTAAAATTTCCCTGGAAAATACCTTTGCCAAATTTGGAGAAATATGAGTTTGAAATAGCCAAGCATTAGTTTGTACATTGATGCCAAAATGAAAAATTAGAGAAACTGAATGGATTTATCCCCAGAAACTAGGGCTGTGGGGTTCTAAGAGTTTGATTTGTATAAATCCCAACCACAGCTTCTACAGCAGACTGTTGTTGTTAGTCACGAAGTCATGCCTAACCCATCGCGACCACATGGACAACATTCCTCCAGGCCTTCCTGTCCCCCACCATCCCCCAGAGTCCACCCAAGCCCACACCAACTGCCCCAGTGACCCCATCCAGCCACCCCATCCTCTGCCATCCTCTTCTTCTTTTGTCATCAATTGCTCCCAGCATTAGGCTCTTCTCCAGGGAGTCCTTCCTTCTCATTAGGTGGCCAAAGCATTTGAGTTTCATCTTCAGGATCTGGCCTTCTAAAGAGCAGTCAGGGTTCATCTCCTCCAGGACTGACCGGTTTGATCGCCTTGCAGTCCAAGGGACTCGCAGGCATCTCCTCCAACACCACAATTCAAAGGTCTCAGTCCTTCGGCGCTCAGCCTTCCTTATGGTCCAGCTTTCAGAGCCATGCATTGCAACTGGGAAAACCACAGCCTTGACTATATGCACTTTTTTTGGCATGGACTTGCAGACCACTTGCTTAAAATTTTGCCAGAATGTTATGCAAATTTAGTTATAAAAGAATAAGGAGAAAAACCACTGAACCAAAGCGCACATTTCCCTGCACAGGATAAAGTATGCAGAATTATCTCTCTAATGTGCACAAACATTTCCAAATGCAAGTTCCAGCAATGGGGGAAGAAAAGATCCCATCAGCGGTATGAAAGGTTCCAGAAAATACAGATGGAGCAAAATCAGTGCGTTCCTACAGCAGCCCTGCACGGGTTCTCGGCAACCGTGAGGACACGGAGTGAAGAAGCTAAGACCTCCGTGTGGGACCGGGGAGCTCCGAGAGGAAGCTCAGGGGCTCGTCCGAGGCCCTCCGCCTGGCTTACCTCGCAGGGCTGCTGTTGCGAGGATGGAATGGAAAGCGGGAGAACCTTGTAATCTGCTTTGGGTTCCTTGCAAGAGGAAGGGAGGGGGAGTTAAAATATCACCCAGCAACAATTTCAAGGGGTAACTGCAGGAGGCAACCACAGCGCTGCCCTTGGGAAAGGCCAGCCTTGCTGCTCACGCAGGATGCAGCATGGATCCAATGTGCGCACAAGAAAAGTTATTGGGTGCTTTGAGAAATTGGAACTCCCAGGCTCTGGACTCCTGGAGGACCCCCCTCTCAAACGCACAACGGCAGCGGCTGCACAGGCCACAGAGAATGGAGAGGAGCCAAGCCACACTTGCGTGCAAGTGCGGAAGGTGGTGCCTGGCTCTCCCTTTCCTCCCCTCCCCGTCTCGTATACCATGTTTTTGGACAGTCAGCCTGTGGGCAGAAACTGCCTTATTAATTCCACATAAGCTGCTCTGGGAGTTTTTTGGCTGGAGAGCAGGGAACGAATGCAATAATTTAAAAAAATCATTCATTCATAATAAAGGCGAATTAGCTACTAGAAGCTGCCCTTGTGTCACTTCTAATGGGAATCCCGCCTGCCTTCTCGCCCCGTCTGCTTGCTTTTGGGGCCCCGCGGCTGCCTCTCCAGCGCAGCGGGTTCTGCAGCCGGCCGGCCGGCCCGATGGCTTGCCTTTCCCAGGCTGCCTGTCCACGCCATCTGTGGAGCCAGGGAAGCAAAGCCAGGACAGACAGAGAGATGCAGCATCAGAGGAAATCAGCCAGTCACGCTGGGACCGCGACGCGTCCCCTCCAGCGTGCATATGGCAGGAATAACGGGGGCGAGGCTGGGGTGAGAGCTGTCCAAAAGGCAAACATCAGCGCAGGCTCCCTGCTCGCTGCCTCTCCGTTACCGCTAGTGGCTCATTCTCCCCCTCCCGCTGGAGTTCTCCCCAAGCCACGTGTGTCTCCTGCTTGGTCCTGTAGAGAAGAGAAGAGACAGGCGGGTGACCGGCGCCTCTACTGGGAATCTGCATTTGCACACAAGGCGCAGAGAAGAGGGATTCCCGCTCCTGCGAACGGCCGGGCCTGTCTCTGCGCGGGGCTCGCCTTCCGTCCCCTGCCACTCGCCTGCTTGCCGCTGCGGTTGCCACCGGTGCTGAAAGCCCAGGGCTGCCTGAACCCGTGTGCTTCCCTAGCAAGCCAGAGACTGCACTCTGCACACATACCGAGGACCTCTTGTGTTCCTTCACTAGCAAAACAGCCTTCATTGCCTCTTAGAAGTGGCCATGCACTTCAGCAGGACGAGGCAAAGCCCGCCGTGGCCCCTGCACTGGCATGCAGTTTCTTTCGGGGGGGCAAGTTTGCCCATTCTTTGAACATTTCCCGCTTTCTAACTTTGTCCCAGTGAACAAGACGCAGCCCGTTTCTACCCTTGGCTGAATTCCCCTTTCCCAACCAGAAGGCCTCCAGAAGGGTTGAGTGCAACAGCCATGATCCCCAGCTAGCATGGCTATTCTGCTTGGGAATGATGGGGGTTGAAGTTCAAAACTTCTGGAGGTTGGAGAGAGTGGCTCTGGGCCATCACAGGCACATCCAATCTCTCCTCCTGGACAGGCGGCCCCAGAAGACATCGATTCGAAAGCCGTTTCCTGCACTGCTCTTGTCCTTCCCAGTGAGAACTGGAATTCCATGCTTAAGATGTTTTGGCTTTTAGTCTTGCAACTTAAATTTGCACGCTTCAGCATGAAAGCGCTTCCTTGTGCATTGTTTGGATGCAAACCACTCTGAGTGGAGGGAGCCCCGCCCCTGCCTCACCTGGCATGTATATTGCACACAACACACATGCGGACACGCAAACACACGTGAATCTGGTCACGCAGGTTGCATGCAAACTTGTTTGAATATATTCACATTCATTGCATACATTACATCCATTGCTGACTGATGGGAGAAGAATGTTGCCATGGAGAAGTGGGGAAGCAAACCCAGTTGGCTCTTGTCAGTGGGTCCTTCCTGGGGGCTGCACCCATGGCAAGCACCCGACTGGCTTTCATGCGGCCCGCTCTTCAGGGTTGTTGTGAGCCTAAGGTGGCCAGCACCCTGAGCTGGTGGCCCCCGGGTGCAGGCTTGGTTCTAAAGGGCCTGGACTTCGCTGCGAAGCACAGGGTTGCGTATCCACGCGATCCATGAATCGAAAAGGAGGATGTTCCCCTTCAATCCGCACGTCTCTCTGAAGACGCTTCGCGAGAAGAGCGCTCCATCTGCTCTCCCTCCCTCCTCGGCTCGGAGATGCACACCCGGCGCAGTGCGCTGCAGCCATCTGGGGTTCTAGTTAATCGCTCCTCTGCCACATCCCCATCTGCCTGCACTGACCTTTTTCCTCCACACGCAAATCCGTGCCGTCATCCTCCTCCGTTCCGGAAGATGAGGAGGTCCTCTCACCCTTCCACAGCCTCGGCGTGGAGACTACGATCGCCACAAAGCTTTGGCCCCAAAAGATGCCCGAGGAGTGGGAGCGTTTCCTGGCCTCGTGGAAGGGCCGGTCATTCCATTGCGTGGAGCTAGAGACGTGCCCAAAACTGTTGATTTTAAGGGTCACGAAAAGGTTGCTGACGGATGAAACAAGTACAGCAAAATCCGACCCGGGTTTCCTCAGAGAAAGTCCTGCAGTACGATGCATGTTCAGCCAGAAAGGGGCCCTCCATGCTTAGACAGAACAAACCCCCCACTCCTGTGCATGATCAACATCCTACAACCCAATGCAGGTTCGACAGCACTGGCAGGGGATGCTGGGAGTTGTGGGATTCTTTTCTACTTAAGCATGTACGACAATCAGGCCCTTTGATTATGAGGAATGGTTGGAGCTGGAGGTTTGCGGAAGCAATGCGAGCGGTTTCGGAACTGCCAAGCAGCCATTTTTGCCAGTGTGCAAAAGGGAAAGCAGCACTTGATCTTTTCCTTTTGGAACATTTCATTCTTAAAATCAGTTGGAGACAAACAAACCAAATGTGTGCCTGGAGCAGAGAAGACGAGAAGGAAACCTTTTTCTCCTTCTTCCAGCACGGCAGAACCTGAAGGGGTCAGTCGGTGCAGCTGAGCTGTGGCTGACCCCTTTCTGGCGTGCTGACAGGGAGCAGTTCTGACCTCCTGACGAGCACGGAAACTGGGGGACTGGGAGGGGAGGGTCCTCCCAGTGCCCCCCACCCAGTGCATGCATGCGGCTTCGTCTCCCTTCTCTCAGGCCCGGAACTCAGTCGGGGCATCCAAGAACCTCACCGATGGGAGTGGGGTGAAGCGAGAGGAACGCGCCACGTTAAATTGCAGAAGCTGCCTCCACGAGGCTTATGGTGGCCACGAGTCTGGATGACTTTCAAAGGCGAAGGAGAAACTTCATGGAGGGGAAGGCTATGGATGGTTACTAGTCCTCATGGCTACTTGCCTCCTCCAGTATTAGAGGAAGTGGGCCTGGGTGCACCAGTTGCTGGGGAACATGGGTGTTATTGCACTGTGTCCTGCTTGTGGATTTCTCACGGGTGGCCAGTGGGCCTCTGTGTGAGCTGAAGTCTGGCTCAGGCAGCTGCAGCCTCTGATGTGCTTCTCACAGACATTGGCAGCTTGTGTTGGGAAAGTTCAGCTAAATCCTGGCAGGAAAGGGTTGCTTATGTGCCTTTGTGTTATAACATCAAACCTGCACCCCTTTCTCAGGAAGCGCCCCAAAATCCCGAGCCAGGTTACTGTTTGGCGTTTGCTGATACTTTAAGAAGTGGGACCTGGTGGCGCCCGCAAGACGCGGCCCGTGCTGCTGTCTTGCCGATCAGCCAGGGCTGGCGAGGCTGCCAGGTTCGCAGCACTGCAGTCGCCCTCATCTGCACGCCAAGCCCCTCAGTGACCCCTGTGCCTCAGTGCTCCTTCTGTCCACCTCCTGCGATCAAATGCCATCGTCTGGAGCCCCCTCTGCAGATTTCTCACCTTCTTCTGACTGCGCTCCCCTTTTTTCCTCATCAGCTGCCCATCTGCTGGGCCCATGTGACTCAGAATCTATGAAACACTCTGTGTATGCGTAGGGCCACAGGGTTGGTGGCCGGTTTGCAGGGGAAGCCGTATGAGGCGAGACTGAAGGAACTGGGTCTCTTCAGCCTGGAGAAGAGGAGACTCGGAGGGGATCTGTTGGCGACATGCAAGTACATGGGGGGGGGGGCACACAGAGGCGGGTCATGACCTTTTTCCCCCTGCAGTGGAGGGAAAGCTGCATTCCAGTGGAGCAAAGCTCAGGGAACCCAGGTTCCATTTAGATGCCAGGAAGCACTTCCTGACAGTCGGGACCCCAAGGGTGTGGAATGGCCTTCCCCGGGAGGTGGTTGAGGCCCCACCGGTGCGGGTGTTCAAGGATAGGCTGGACGTGCACATGGAGGGCATGTCGTGAGCGGAGCTGGCTGGTGCCAGAGGTCAGTCTAGATGGCCCAGGAGGCCCCTTCTGACTCTCTCTGTTTCTACGTTTCTAAAAGCTTGTAGTTGGCGGCGAGAACCACGACCTGGGAGCAGGCTGTCCTAAGTCACTGCAGGGGGCCTGGGTGATCTCACCCATAAAAACGCCGGGGTCCAAGGTGATTCAGTCTTCCCTACGGGTCCTGGGGATTGATTCTTGCCCTTAGCAGAGAGGCCCTGACACTGGCTATCTAGGGCTGGAGGAGAGCTGGCCCCCCTCGCCCTGCACACCTCGCACACGAACGCGGACCCTGCCGCCATCTGAGCAGGAGCAACACAGGTGCGGAGTGGTCCTCGGAGACACCTACCTGTAAGGTGTTTACTGGGAAAGAGGTGATGGGCGGGAAGTCCAAGATCTGTAGGTCGTGGACGTGGCCATTCATGACCACAGCGGGCAGGTAGACGCGGCGGGCCTTCGTGGGCACGCAGACCTCGCTGAAGTCGTTGTACAAGAACTGGCGGACGATGGCGCTCTTCCCGACCCCTTGAGCACCCAGCACGGCAATCTTGAACGTTGTCACCATGCCTCCCGGCCGCGGGCCCGCTGCACGACGTGGCGATCGGCTCCTCGGCGCGGCCGGCTGCCTGTGTGCTGGGAGGAGGGCCCCCCGGCTGCATATTCCGGCAGCGGCGGGTTCAGCCACAGTCAGGAACCATTTCCGCGCTGGACCGGCCTGTCACTGGAGAGCGGGAGAACTCTTGTCAGGATGGGACTTGCGCCTGTTCTGCAGCAGAGCAGCAAGGCAGGAGGGTCTCCGGCCTTCTTTACGTATTTACTTAAAACATTTATACCTCGTCCACCGCTTCAACATCTCGGGATGGCTTACAGAAAGAACGATAACATAGCAAAACAGCACAGCATCCAGCAATCGAGATAAAAACCCAGGTTACAACCAAACAAACATTAAAATAGTAAAGAAAGAAAAAGGGTTTCACCTGATGCTGAAAAGAATAAAGCGTTGGCGCCAGGCGAAGCTCTCTGGGGAGCGTGTTCCACCGTTGGGGCGCCACCGCAGAGAAGGCCCCACTCCGGGGACACTCCCTCCAGATCTCCTTCAAGGAGGGCTCCCGGAGCAGGGCCCCCGCCTCAGATCTCAAGGGGTGGCGGGGAGGCATACAGGGAAGGAGGCGCTCCTTCGGGTATCCTGGACCCAAGCCTTTTAGGGCCTTATCGGTCATCACCAGCACCTTCAATTGGGTCCGGACTTCAGTGGGCAGCCAGTGCAACTGACAGAGGACCAGCGTTATATGTGAGTATCTGCCGGTCCCCATTAACATCCTGGCAGCTTTGGGCTGAACCAATTGAAGTATCCGGACCATCTTCAAGGGCAGCCCCAAGCAGAGCACGTTACAGTAATCCAACCGGGAAGTTACCAGAACATGTGTCACCGTTGCCAAGCAGTGCTCGTCCGGGTAAGGACGCAGCTGATGGATCAGTCAGAGCTGAAGCAAAGCGCTCCTTGCCACCGCCGGCACCCGGGACTGCAGGGACAGCTCTGGGTCGAGGAGCACCCCTGTCCTTCTGGGCTCAGAGCCCTGGCCACAGAGTCTCCCTAAAGCCTTCCGAGCAGCTGGCTGCTGCAGGTCCCCCTTCCTCCTTTGAGCTTACCCAGTCCTCTCCGAAAGCCAATCCTCTCGGGTTCAGTGTCCCCTCTCTTGCATGTGGGGGTGTCGTGGAGCTGGGGTGCTCAGTGATGTCGTGCTGCTGCTTTTTTAGCAGCAGGTAATGACCGCCCTTCAGGATTCCCTGAATTTTGCAAAAATCTGCACCACATCGGGCGAGTAGAGTACCGGTTGCCACAAGCCGGACCTTTCGCAGGTGTTTTGGGGTGGGATGGCTTGATCTGGAAGGGCAGTTAAGACCTGGGGGACAAAGCTGCTAGCATCAGTTTGCTAAAGTTGTTCAACAATTCTGTGCACTTTTGGGAGTGCCAGGATGAGCGTTTGCACGTTGATTTGGAGCTAAACTGGATTGGAAATGGAGGCAGAGCTGAGTTTGTTCTCTGCCAGAAATTTTTTTGTATTCCAGATTCCCTAAACACCTGAGGGGAAAGCAGCCTCTCTTGGAGCATGCCATGGTACACAAAATCATGCCTGGTGTCAGGAAAGTGGACAGGAGACATTTTTTCCCTTTCTTCTAATTCGGGGGTGGGAGGGGGACAGTCATCCCATTAAATGAATGAGGGGGTGGGAAGCAGAATCAGGACAGATGCAAGGAAGTGGAATTCTCACCTGGTGAAACTACAGGATTTGCACCTACGGCCCTGATAGGGGGAAGGCTTTAAAAAGTGGGTTGCACCAATACATGAAGGCTAGCCAAGCTTCCAGTCCTCAAGGCTCCAGGCTGGCTCCAGTACCAGAGGCGGAGGAACCGAGGAAGGAGGGTCCTGCTGTACTCCTGGCCTGCCTGGGGGTTTCTTTTGCTAGGTGGGGACTGAATGCCAGACGAGAGGACCCAGCACGTTCATGCTCCTAAGGTTGCCGTAGTACCCATTTTTGCTCAGCCTCGGCATACGCACACGTCAACCTACCATCAGGGAAATGCAATACTTCCCCCACAGCTGCCACAGAAGGCCTGGTTTGCATCCATTCTCTGGAAACTGCTGAAACTTCAGAAGAAGCCACCGGACCATTTCCTCATCTCCCTGCCAAAGCTCCCACGCCTTTAGCCGCTGCCAGATGGAAGCAGCTCAAACAGGCAACTGTGCCCTTTGCCATAAGCTTTTCCTGTGGGAGACTGGCCTGTTGCAAAAGCACAGGAGCACTAGCAGAGAAAAAGTTGGCAACCCAACTCTGTCCCTCTCGACAGCTGGGTTTTCACTGAAGAAACTTCAACCGGGCTGAAGTTAATAAAACTCTCGGTGACGCAGCTCCTGCACGTGCCTAATGCGATTTCCTAGTATGGATCTTTCCAATCTAATCAGGGCAGCGATGTATTAATTCAGGAGGCGGCTGCAACGATCAAGCCCAGCCAGTCACGTGATCCACATCCAGCACCCTCTTGGCAGCTCCTAAAATCCCCTTTTCCTCAGCAGCATCTGGGAGCTTGTATCTAATGGTGGGGGCAGCTCTAAAGGCAGAATTTCTTGCTCCCCTCCACAAACAGATGTTTGTTAGCAAGGCAGGATTTCCTAACACATACTGGAGGACACGATCCAGCGCACATTTAGAGAGAAAAGCTCCACAGCTCTCCAGGCAGCTCTGTCCAAACACACACGGGATTGCTCAACTCACTGGACAGCTTTCTGTCTCGATGCGTAATGATTGTGCCTCAACTGTTGCAAACCATGTGTGATTGAGCAAAGGTGCCCTCTTGTCCTCTTTTGCAGAGGACTGCCCCCTATTTGAAGGGACATCCAGCCTGAGGCCAGTGCAAAGATACCGACCACCTGAAGGAAGAGCTCTGCCCGCCAGCAGCACCCGGTCGCCATTCTCTGCG
Organism: Varanus komodoensis; assembly: GCF_004798865.1. NCBI lineage: Eukaryota > Metazoa > Chordata > Lepidosauria > Squamata > Varanidae > Varanus > Varanus komodoensis. The sequence goes on along the minus strand of NW_025336495.1, from coordinate 2,038,753 downwards.
CGAGGATCTGATGGCCTCACTTCTCTATTATGCCTCCCCTTCCTGGTGGCTCAAGGCCTCTTTTCCGGCCAGTTCAGAAATGGCCACCCTCATTTGAGTCCGAACAGCGGTTCCTGCTGTGCAAGAAGAGAGCGTGCTATTTTGCAGGGCAGTCCTCTCTTGGAAGCTGCCCTCTGCTTGAAAGACTGCTCTGTCCAAGCTTGGTTTGAAAGGACAGAACTGAAGGCGCAGGTGGGCCTCAAAGCTGCCCCAGCACGGCGCCTGAGCAATACCCTCAAAGGTCGATGGGCCACCTGGCCACTTGCTCCCACACAGAGGAAGCTTTCGTTGCCTTCCTGCGTTGGCGGAAGCCGGGGTCTCCCTGGGCACCGGCACCGGTGTTCACACAGGGCTGCCCAGCGTGGTTCCAAACGGCACCCAGTTCTTAAATTAGCATTTGAAACATTACTTCCCAGTTTTTGAATACGTGTGCACAGATGGGTGTCGAAGCCATGCAGCTTCCTAGCAGTTATAACGAGGCCCCCAACCAAGGCTAGCCAAACAGTGGACGAGTCGTCCCTTTGAAGCTGGCGTCCGTGAAGTGCCAGCAGGTCCTCAGCCCACCGCACCACAACAGCGAGTGTTCACCCTCCCAGGGCTCCAGGACCAGCCTGGTGGAATTAGAAACAGAGAAACAGAGTGAGTCAGAAGGGACCTCCTGGGCCATCTAGTCTGACCTCCGGCACCAGCCGGCTCCACTCACGACATGCCCACCAGAGTGCAAGACTGAGATGCAGCTGGGCATTCTTGCCCAGCTGCTTTCAGGACAGCCGTCTCCCCTCTTTCCCTGCACCCGGCTGCCTTCCTGGGGCCTTGGCGGCAGGACTGATGCCTGCAAGTTTGAGAGAACCCTTGTGGCTTCCTTTCCCTGGAAGCTCCCCAGGGCAGTAGAACGCTCTCCTGGTCGGTGCCAGGTACGTGCCTGCCCTCCACTGCCACCCCTAGTGGGGAGCAATTCCCATCAACCCCAGCCAGCACAGCCAATGACGAGCAGGGATGTCCGTGCAGCCGGTTGGACCGGGTCCTCAAAGGCTCAGCTCCAGCTCCGCCACCAATGCCGGGCAGCCGCCGGTGCGGGTCCTCGGGGCCAGTGAAGGCCACCCTGGCCTACCCAGAGGGGCTGCACTGAGGATGCCTGAGATAAGGTGTGTGCTCTTCGGGGTACGCAATGCAAACTGTATTAGGGAGAGAGAAACTGCTGCCGTGGAGCTCGCAAAGAGGAACCGCACACCAACAGGACAAATCCGGTTGGCCGGCCTGGGTCCCGATAGCCTTGCTGGGGGTCTTCAGAGGACCCTCCCCACAGCTGCCCGATCACCATTCATGACCTTTGTATTCCCACACTGAAAGTTTGAATTTCTCTCCCAAGATCTAGTTTTAAGGTCAAATTTGCTGGTGTTCTGGCCCCGACCCCTTGGTCACTGGCCCTGCCCCTTTCCCTGAGGCTCCACCCCTCTGGCACTCAGCCAAGCCTGCTGATGGACCTAGAGCATCTTTCTCAAGCTGCAAGAGGTTCTGTACACCCGGTTTTTGTCTCCCCAGAAGCAGCCAGCCTGCCTTCTCCACACTTTGGCTTCAGCCACTGCATTTGCCAGGGGGTCAAAAATTTCTGGGATGTGTGAGATTAGAGAAGCCTTCCCCAACTGGACTACAGCCCCCATCATTCCCAGTCAGTGTGGCTTACAGATCTGCTGGAAGCAGCAAGATGGAGGCACCTGGGTTAGATGGCTGGGCCAAGATCAAGGCCAGATCACCCGCTCACCTCTTTCAACAGCCTTGGACAAAACTTTCTGCAGGGATGTTTTCTGGTGGGTTGTGTGAATCAAGGCTCCCAGGCCAGGTCTGCCCTGAACAGTGCTGGCCGGCGACTCAGCTCCCGGTGCAATGGAGAGGAGGTGCCCCCAGATCCTCCCTCCCAAAGGACCCTGCAGGAGAGCCAGCTGCTGACCAAGGAAGTGCTGTGGCTGGGCAGAAGGTTAGCTGAGGCGGGAGCAGGGCCTTCGAAGGGGTGGCTCCTGCAAGGCCACATGAGGCCTGACATAACCTGGGTGCTCCAAAACCAGTGGGGTGGTGCGTCTTCCCCAGGCCTCAGTCCGAATTTTAAAGGAGCTGTCCATGGCTCCTCACCTCACTGGGATTCAGCACCATGGAGGACACGGTCCAGCCTGGCATGGGAACTGTGCATCGCTGATCTTGGCGCCACCAGACTCCGTCGCCAAACTGCTCTTCAGACATGGGCTGAAACACGGCCTTCGGGGAAGGCTTTGGGAAGAGTCTTTTCTTTTGATGCCCTTGGATTCCGTCTCCTGCAATCGCAGAAGTGCCCTGTTTTGATGGTTGAGTTAGCAATAACCTTTCCTCCCTGCAATTTTAGCATGATCAGGGCTTGTGAGGAAAACGGCTGCTTGCCACGATGGCTGCATTATGCAGCGTGGAGTTTAGGGTTTACGCAATGTTTGGCTTGTGCATTGCTGCGAGATCCCGACGTGCCACAGCAGCTTTTACAATAGTGCATAACTGGAATAAAAGAAAAGACTGGAAGACCCTCGGGGCGAAGGCCCTTCCTCCTGTGCTCCGAAAACACCAGGCTCAGGGGTGGTGCTATGTTGTGTCTGTCCGCGTGTTTCTCTCTCTCTCCCTTCTTTTTCTGTGCGAGCATCTTTTCTGAGTGTGTGTCTTATTGTATTCATGTGTCTTTCTCTCTGTGTGCTTGTGCCTTTGCGTGTGTGTCTCTCCGTATGCTTGTCATTTAGACTGCCAAACAACAATGGGACAAGAAATTTGCAAGGATGCTTTGAACAATCCAAGAGGGCTTGTAAGACCACATGCATGTCTTCCAGATCAGCCAGTTCTGCATTGCTTCTTTGCCTTCTGCACTGTTGGTCGTGGGAAACGTCTGTGCCAAAGGCACAGACTGGACCAGGCCTGCCTCGTTCGATTCCACACCACATGCCCTGCATTCCGTAAACAGACTACAGGCTTGCGAGGCCTTGCTCTTCACACCTTAATCCTGCTTCTTCTCCTTAAGGAAAACAGAACAGCAGCAAAGAAATCACTAGGCTGGCCTTCTTGGTGGTGTCCCCACGCCTGTGGAGTGCCTTCCCCACTGAGGCCTGCCTGGGGCCCACACTGTCCTCTGTCCAGCACCAGGCTGAGACTTTTCTCTGCTCCCAGGAACACAGTAAGGCTTTAACAGGTCCTGGGATCCTCCACAGTTGCTTATGTAAGGCGGAAATCAGACGGGGCTGCCCAGAACCCTCCCGACCCAGGCTGCGGGCATCCTACACAGAAGCAGTATGGAGGCACAGCTCCCCCCGCGCTCCTCTCGTGCTACCAAGCGGCTAGGGGGCCCATGTCAGCAGTCTCACTGTGGCCATTTGGACCAGTGGGGAGGGAGCCCCTGCTGTGCCTGGGATGAGCCCTGTCTCGGTGATGCCAGACTCTTCCTCACTGGCCCCCAGAGCACTCCGTGCCTTCTCACCCCAGAAACCCTTTGTACCTTGGAGAGGGATCCGAGGGGACCATTTTCCCCACCTGAGAGCTGGGGCTCTAGATGATCTCATGGCACCCTGGAGAGATGGCCAGAGACTGTAGGATTGCTCTGCTTGCTGTTTGCAGGCAGCTTGTGGCATCTCTAGGGTCTTAATTGTGCTAAACTGCCCAAAGGCCTTTGCTTAGTTGGCAGCCTAGAAATGCAAGAAACAGCATGGAAGGAAAGCCGCCCTCTCACTGCCGTCACCGCCATCTCCTTGCGCTCTTCACCAGAGCAGCTGTTCGGCCCTTGAACGCTCGGGGCCACGGAGTGTCCACTTGCACACAATCGGCACACACCGATTTCTGGCCCGATAGGCAAATATCCAAATAGTTTCTCTGCTTGACTTACATTTCACAGAGGGCAAAGGCAGCTCATTCTGGGAAAAGTATTCAGCTAACCCACACTCTGCCCTGGCTAATCCCAAAGCAATGGGGAAAGTTTGTTTCCCCCAAACTTCATCGCCAGTGGGGAGATATTTGGGTTGGAAGGAAGCACGCTCCCTTTCCTCTTCAGCTGTAGCCACGCAGTGAAAGTCGCCCACGGCGTGGCTCGTACGTCAAGGGAAACAATCCCTTTACTGGCTTGCGTGGCGCCCAAGATCCAGTGCCAGAAAAGCGAGTTGGGCCGAAGATCCCACAGTCCCAGGTCGAAAGACCCGCTCAGCCTGGCCTTCCTCACTTGCTGGCAGTGGCGAGGGGCTACGGTGTCCCTCCACCATCTACAGCAAAGGCAGGGGAGCAGGCAGGACACCGAGGGCCGGAAAGAGCGCGGCAGTTCCAGGGCCGGGCTGTGGCCCCTGGCCCTGCCCTGGCCCCACTTAATTGTGCTTTGCAATCTCTGCAGTGGATCTTGACCAAACAGCACTTCAGAGAGAGGTCACCTTAACCATGCAGAAACAGAGGCCTTCTCTCTGTAAAGGACACACGGCCCCCCTCAGGGAAAAGGGCGGAAGGGGGTCACTTGGCAGATCCCAGGAGTGGGTCTGGGGAGCCTGAAGTCCTCCTCATGCCGACGGTCCTGAGGACGCAGACCAGGTGGGGACGGTGCTGGAGAGGCCGGGCTCCCGCCAAGCCCATCAGATGCCTTGGGACTACACCTCCCATAATCCCTGGCTGCGCTGGCAGAGTCTAATGGGGGTGCAGCCCAGACCACGTGGAGGGTGGTGACTTGGGCAGGGCTTTGAGGACGTGCCCGTGCCTGCAGGCGGCTACGGAAGCTTCCGAACGCACGTCCTCCAGTCCACAGACTTCTGGGCAGGGGCCCTCCCCGCCGGCCTTCCCCAGCCCCGGAGCCCCCCAGGTGTGGGGGGCTGAGCTCCCATCAGCCAGCCTTGGGTGCGGTGGCACACTGGAGCCGGGACACGTAGGGAGCCGCTCTGGGACTCCTTTGCAGCCACGGGGCACTTCTGCCGCCCTGTCGGCCTCCCCTGCTCCCTCCGAGCCCAGCAGTGACTGTCCCTCGGCTTGGAGGGCACGGCGCTCACAGCGGCGCAGTCCGGAAGGGCCGGGAGAAGAGGGCGGCCGCACTGAAGCCCTTCCAGCGGGTTCTGCCGCTCGGGGCCACGGCTGCAGCCTGCCTTTGCGGGCACCCCGAGTGGCTGCAATTCCAACCGGCCTGCGCAGCAAGCCGACACGCTGAGGAGGAGCCAGGCCAGGGCCCCTGCCGTGCGGCTGGGTGCTGCCGAGGGACGCGGGGCATTGGGGTACAGGTCCCACTCGGCCATGGGGGAGCTGCTGTGGTGCAGCGGTGAAGCGCGCGGGATCAGCTTCTAGTCCCTGCGCAGCCACGGAGCTCACTGGGTGACTTTGGGCCGGGCACGGAGACACAGCCTGACCTACCTCGCAGGGTTGTTGTGCCAGCCAAGTGCAGCATAGTAGAAGTAGGGGCTTGGGAAAGGTCCGTCCCCACTTGGCCATGAAGTGCCCTGGGTGACTCTCAGCCAAACCCCCTCGCAGGGTTGTTGTGAGGACAGGACGCGGAGCAGGAACCCCATGCAGGCCATCTTGGCTCCCACACAGGAAGGAACAGGCACAGCACCGAAGCCTAACGCTGCGCACACAGCCCATGTTTACGTGTGGCCTGAACTGCAGAGGGGAAGAGAAGCACCAGCCGGTTGCGAACACTGGCAGCCGGCTGGAGGGCCAGGGGCGTGTGGCCCAGACTGGGCCGGTCCTGATCCAGCATCTCCAGGCAAGCAGCTTTGGCCCTCTGGCTCCCCCTGGCTCTGCTTTTGCTAGCCGGAGGGCCTGGCTCGGCTTGGGAACAGCCAAAGTTTTCTGTTTATGTGACGGGGAGCGAGAGAGCGCAGGCGTGCCGGGCGGGGGGAGTCCCAAGACGAGCACCTGCCCCGCACGCCCAGGGCACACAAATCGCCAGCCACGTCCGTCAGCTGATCCATGGCAGCCTGACCTGCAGGCTGCAGACACGCACTCGGCCTGGCGCTGGATTGGGATGCTGATGCAACGGCCAATGCACACAATGTGCCTTTCCCAGCTTGCCCAGGAGGCATGTTTGCGTGGTGGGGGAGGAAAGGGCAGGGCTGCACGCGAAATTGACCCCAAAGCCACCCAAGTTGCCACCTCGTGCAAAAGTCCGGGCTGACTTCTCAGAGGTGAATGGCCTCCACAGCTCAATGCCCTTCAATGGCTTTGCTGGCTGGGGATTATGGGAGTCGGACTCCAGCACATCTGGCAGGTGCCTAGTTGGGGAAGCTAATACAGACAACCCCAAAGTTTCAGTAACCCATATACTACTTGGGCGGCAAAGCAGTGGGCTGTGACAACACCACGGAAACTTTTCCACCTACACAGGAAATATTTCTGGATGACTCAAGTCAGCAAGCCAAGCTGCACAAGGCTAAGGAGCTCTCTGAAAGATCCCAGCACTTATGGACTGGCATGTCATCCAGTCCAGCAGCCAGCTCTGCTTCAGCAGGGAGGCTGCAGGATAAGTCTCCCATGCACGACCATCTTCAAAGAGTGCCCGTGGATGCACAGGTCAGCGCTTGGAATCGCAGGTGCATTGAACTTCCTACGGCTCTCTCCCTGAGACAAACAAGCAGGCCGGGGAAGGAGCTTGGGGGGAAGCTGAAGCCCTGAAGGCCGGAAGGAGCCTGCTATGCCAGGACAGGAGGTCCAGGGCTGTGCACGGACTTCCGCTCAGCTGCTGGGGGGTGGCCTGCTGGGGTTTGGGGCTCCTCGAGAGAGGTGGGCTCTATTTTCCTCCCATTTGGCCAAAGGAGCACTGGATTAACGTATCAGCGGCAACACGGAGGAGCTGAATTCCTTTGCATCGGCAAACAGGCGAAGCTGGCTCGGCACATGCACCGCTTCCAGGGCCAATTTTGGAGGGGAGCGGGCGAGAGGGAAAAACACCCCGAGGTCCAAGTTTCCTTCCACAGTCATTGTCACAAGACCTCCGAACGTGGCTCCCCCCCCCCCGGCCCCAGCTCTCTGCTGGCAGCCGGCCACCACATTCCCGGACTGCCTTCTGGGGGCCCAAACCGGCCCCTTCCCCTGGATCTCTGCGGTTTCGCCCCTGGTGGGAGAAGGCAAGGGAGGGTGCTGGGCTGTTCCCGCAGAAGCCCCCCTGCCCCAAATTCCTTCATTCTGGGGGCACGGGGTTAAAGTTTGGCCGCCACCTGGCATCACGGTGGCCCAGCCCCGTCGCACTTCACAGCCTTTGGTCCCAGGAACACCCGCACCTGCACAGCCCTCACCTGTGCAGCCTCCTTCCATGCAGGTGCACCTGCCTGCGTGCTGTAAGGGGGAAAGGTCACCGGCAGTCTCTGCCCCCCTTCCGCCCGCACCCCACGACCACACGAGAAGGGGGGGGGAGAGCGAGAGAGGCGCAGCGGTCCGAGTCACTTACCTTGTGATGCCGCCTGTACCAAGGACACTCTCTCCCCAAAGCGAAACGGCTCCGGCGATGGATCCCAAATCCCAGGAAGAACTGGGGGTGCCGGCTGGCTGCAGGGGAGGGAAGATATTCCATCCAGTAATCCCACCCAGATCTCGGGAAGGGGTTTTGGAGGTCTGTGTTTGTAGAGAGCAGGGACGGACTGGCACTGCTTGTGGGCAGAAAATGGCAAAATAAGGATGAGAGCGGCGAGTCGGGAAGGGCGGTTTCGGGTCTAGTTAGAAGATCGGCTTTTTCATGGCCTCCGGGGTTGCTTTCGCTTTACCATTTTCCCTGTCGCTCCGTAGAGGTGCGTGCGTGCGCGCGCGCTTATTCCCCTTTGCGGTGCGGAGAAGCAAGCTTGGAAAAGGCGATGAGGCGTGTGTTTCTCCGTGTGTGTGTGTGTGTGTGTGTGTGTGAGGGAGGGAGGAAAAGATGGGGGGGGGGGGCTTGCCACCGATTGCAGGAGAGCCCCTGGGTCACAAAGCCCGACATGTTCCAGCCATCTCTTCCTTTTTGGAAAACGGGGGATGATCTTCAGCTGCAGGAACGGAGAGGAGCGAGAAGGCCGGGGAGGAGAAGAGAAGGCCAGCGCCGCCGGAGGGTGTCCCCAAGCCCTCTCCCCAGCCGTCAGACGGCAGGAGGAGGCGATGCTGCACAGGGGCCTCGGCTGCTCTTCCCTTCCTGCTGCTGGAAGGACGGAGGCAGAGGAAGCAGCCTGTTCAAAGGCCGGGGGAGCGCGGGAGAGCTGCCCCGAGGGCTTCGCAACTTTCGGCCTGGCATTGCTGCCATGCCTCAGCGTTGCTTAGGCTGTCCAGGGCTGAGGCGCTGGGGGCCAGACGTTGCCCTCCCCCGGATTAAAGAGCGTGCAGGCAGAACCACCACCATGCCATGGAAGGATGGTGGCCTGGCTGGAGTCCCTGGCTGAGACAGAGAACTTCCCGGGTCGCTTCGGGCCAGTCATTTCAAAGCCAGACCTGGTGGAAGGAAGCACAGCTTAGGTGGTCAAAGCCCTGCTTGGTAAGCCAAAAGCTGAGGTTCAGCTTCTGGCATCTCCAGGCCAAGCTGGAAAAACTCCTGCCTAAGAGCTTCTGCTGCCAGCCCAAGTTGGCAATACTGGCTCGATGGAGCCAAGGCCATTTCTTAGGTTCCCAGGGGTAGGGGAGACTCCAGCTTGAGTCAGGCAAGAGGCAGCCAGGCAAATGAAACGAGACTTCCCCAGGCAGGCTCTCTGGTCTGTTTGGGACTATAACTCCAATCCTCCCCAGCTAGCTTTACCAATGGCAAAGACATGTAGGAATGGTGGGTATTCAGAGGGCGTGGGAAGCCAAGCCCTGGCATGGGCCGGATGGAGAATTCGTTTGCTCTGAGATAAGACAAGGCACCTTCACTCGATCGACTAGGGCTGAGGGGAGGTACATCCGGGCAATGTCAAGGGGCCCACCTCTTCCCCCTTGCTGCTGGTTTGTTCCCAGCTTCTTGCTCTGGCCCAGACCATGAGGAGGCGAGGGGGGAAAGCGGCATGCCCACGGGCTCACTGCTCACCCAGGAAGCGGCCGCCACAATGGAAGAAGAGAGCAAAGTGGGGCAGAGCAACCACGGGGATGTGAAGGGAGCGAGCCCCTGTCCTGCCCAAGACCTGGAGCTGACACGGCCTCGGCACGTTGTGGCGGGAATGATGTGATCTACCTCTCTCCCCACAGCCGCATCGTTTGTCCTGCCAGGATGCCGAGGCAGAATCAAGGGCTGTCCCTGCAGGGGCGTGGGCTGCCCCTCCGCACCCCTAGGATTTTGCTGAACGCACTCCAGCGCCTCGGGGACCTCGCGCGTCAGATGAACTGGCTTAGCGTGTGCTCCCACAGCCTCACTCCCGAATCTTTCCACTTCAGATTTTTCTCGGAAATCAGATGCCTTCCTCTCTCGTGTGCGTGGCATCCCTTTCTGCAAAGAGAGGAGTCCTTGGGAGACGGGCTCCTTTTCGCACACACACAGACTTAGAAGAGTCCCCACGTGACCTTAGGCGGTTTCTCAGCCCACCCTACCTCACAGGGTTGTTGTTGAGAGGGTAAGATGGGGGTGGGGAGGACTGTATGAACTGCCTGCGTTCTTTGGAAGGAAAAAGGTGCGATGTTGATATAATGAGAGAGGCATCCTCGTTACAGGTTACAATCAGTTCAGCACAGGGTTGCAAAGGGTGGTAACGGGATTCCAGGCGATGCCGGATGAGTGGGGGATGGAGGGAGCCGGGAGAAGGGGAAACTGCAAGGGGATCTTATAGCCAATATGGGGGTGTGAACGGGTGTGACACGGGAGAGGGTCACGACCTGTTCTCCCCTGCAGTGGAGAAAGGATGCGGGCCCAGGGGCAAATCTCAAGGAACTGGGCTTTAGGCTGAATGTTAGGAAGTACTTCCTGAGGAGTAGGACCCCTGGGAGAGGGAATGGACTTCCAAGGAAGGAGCTGGAGGCCCCATCAGGGAAAGTCTTCACGGAAGGACTGGACACCCACATGTTGGGGATTGCATGAGCGGAGCCGGCTGGAGCCGGGGCTCCGACCAGACGGCCGGGAGGCCCCTCTGGCTCGCTCTGCTCCTGCGCTTGTTTCCACACGTGCACTATACGTGCAGAGGCATCGTACACTGGCCCGGTGAGCGCGAGCGCTGGCCCCCTTGGTCCCCAGTTCTGCCCCGGGGGGATGCGTCGAGCGCGGGGGGCGCGCGGCCCTTGCCCGGGACGCGGACTCGCTCGGCACCACGGACAGCGCCCGCCTCGCCTCGCCTCGCCTCGCCTCGCCTGCGCTTACCGCCGGCCGCCTCAAGGGCCGTTCTGTGGCAGAAGGGAAAGCCCTAGGAAGGAATGAAAGTGGGCAGAATAATCAGTAAATCAACGGACGTGCCCGAGCGTGCACACCCAATACATGGGCGGAGCGGCCCCGGTCGAGCCAGCAACGGACTGCCCTGCCGGGCGGGTCTCAGCATCACCAACAGCCTCCCAAAAGGGGCAGGTCGGCAAGGAACGAGCCGTCTGTGCTTTTGCACTTCAGGACCAGCTGGACCTCGGGGCTTCGTGGTCTGTGGATGACCGGGGGCAGAATTTAGTGTATGACTGCAGGGAAAGGAAAAAGGAAACCTCATGCAGTGGAGGGGCCTGGAGGCAGCAGGATGGCTAAGCAAGATCTCTATCGATCAGGGCGCGGCTTTTGCAGAGCACTGAATATTAATATTAATAATAACGATGCTGAAGGAACCTACATTGTTCTGTTGTAAGGATGAATTTGAAGAAGAGGAAGCCCGTGGAATCCTCCTTGGAAAAAAACCCAGGCATGTAAGTGCAAAGCTAACGAGAAATTAACAAATGCGCACCCTTTTGATGGCTGCAAGTACCGCAGGCAGCTGGACAGGTAGGAAGGTCTGGTCTCAAGTGCAGGTAATTCCTTTTGGTATTCCTGCCCTCTCCTGTCTTGCCTCCAGTTTGCTCACAGTGAGACAAGTTAGGGTACAATTCAATGCATGTGCAAACCTACAGTCCTACAACTCCCAGCCTGCCTCAGCCAGCCTGAGCAGAGGGGCATGCTGGGAGTTGTAGGACTTTTCGATCTGTGCGTGCATGGGGTGGAAGGGCTTTATTCCGCCTAAACGCGCCAGAATTGCAGGATTTCCCATCTAAACTGTCTGCACAAACATGCACAAGTCCTCCTCCGTAGCCTCTAGGAAGCCAGACACCTTTTCCTGCCTTTTCTGTGTTTAAGATGAAATGTGATTTGTGCTTTTGCCCAGAGCAAGCTGTGCTGAGCGACCGTGGCTTGCCAGCCTCCGGCTTATGGCTTCCGGGCCCAGAGACGGCTCCCTGTGAGCTGTGAACTGCGCGTGGTCCCGCAGGGCTGCATTCAGACAGGTGGATGGTGGTGCTAAATGTGGGTTGCTGACCCCAGTGAGTCACTTCACTTAATTCAATCTGCGGTGAACCCTGCTGTGCTTGTGGGACCCTCCTGCTTCTTCCGCTGGATGGGGGGCTTGGGGGCTACCCCCAAGCTGTGCTCTGGCGGCCCCACTGCACTGAGGACGAGTCTGCCAACGGTGGGCATCTGGCCCAGAGCATCTGTGGTGTCCCTTGTTCTTAGCCTCCTGTTTTCTAAGTGAAAGCGGAGGCTCCCTGTGCCTGGAAGCACACCGCTCTTCTCTGCTCCTGAAGAACTCCAGCGCACAGCAGAGCAATTTCTGGCCTTACCAGAAATAACCTCCATCCGATTCAGGAAAGCTTTGGCTATGTGGGGACAGTCACTGACCCTCATCCAGGCCTACTTTAAAGAGCTGCTGTGAACATAACATGGAAAGGAGAAGAAACACGGACACTCTCTTGGAGGAGAGGCAAGATACAAATCATAGACGAGCAGAGTTGGAAGGGACAATGAAGGGAAACCCCCGCCTTTGCAGGACACCAGGTCACACCACCCCACTCAGAGGGCTGCCCAGTTTCTTCCTGAATGCCTCCAGGGTGGGGGAGCCCCCCACCTCTCCAGGCAGCTGGTCCCACTGTTGCATTGCTCTGGCAGTGAGGCCTGATGCCCAGCCTGAATCTGGGTTGGTGTAACTAGAATTGATCATTCCGTGTCCTGCACTCTGCTATCAGCAAGAGAGCTTGACTTTCCTTTTGTAATAGTCTTTCAGGTACTTGTGGAGGGATCTCATGTCTCCCCTCAGCCTTCTCAAGGCTGGACATGCCCAGTTCCCTCAGTCTCTCCTCACAGGGCAGCGTTTCCAAACTCTGAGACATTTTTGTCACCCTCCTCTGGACCCTTTCTAATTTACCTGCATCTTTCTTAAATCTTGGTGTCCAGAACTGGACACAATATTCCAGGTGAGGTCTGACTACTGAGGAGTATAGGGGAACTACTACTTCTCATGACTTGGAAGTAATATTTCTGTTAACACATCCCAAAATAGCATTTGCCCTTTTGGAAGCTCCATCACATTGTTGGCTCATGTTTAGCCGATTGTCCACAATTACACAGAGATCTTTTTCTTGTTCAGTTCTGCTGAGCCACGTATTCCCCATCTTGTATCGATGCCTTTGGTTTCTTTTTTCTAGGCGGAGGGCTTGGCACTTGTCCTTACTGAATCTCACTCTGTTGCTTTCAACCCAGTGCTCAAGTGTATCAAGATTGCCCTGGATCTTCATTCTGTCTTCTAGGGTGTTTACTATTCTGCCCAGTTTTGTATCGTCTGCAAATCTGATTCTCTTTCTCATCTAAACCATTAATAAAGATGCTGAAGGGCACTGGGCCCAGGACTGAACCCTGAGGCACCCCACTTGTTACCTCCATCCAATTTGAGGAGGTGCCGTTGATGAGCACTCTTTGTGACTGATTTAGCAGCCAATTTTGGATCCATCTCATTTTGGATCCACCTTTTCCATGTAGTCAACTGTTTGCTAATTTGCTTATCAGAATGCTGTGTGGCATTATGCCAAAAGCTTTGCTAAAATTTGGGTAGATTATGTCCATAGTGATCCCTCTGTCTGCTTGAGAGGTTACTCAATCAACAAGTGAGATTAGATTAATTCCGGTAGGATTTATATCTGATAAATCCATTCCGGCTTCTATTAATCACTGCATTTCTTCGAGATGCTTGCAGATGAATTTTTAATAATTTGCTCCAGAATTTTTCCAGGGATTGATGTCAGACTAACTGGTCCATAGTTCCCAGGTTCATATTTTTCCCTATTTAGAAGATAGGGATGACGCTGGCCCTTCTCCAGTCACCTGGCACATCTCCTGCTATGACAAATATAACAAAACAACATCTCACCAGACATTCCTGTTGAATTTCACATTGTCAGCTCCTGAGGGCAGGAAGCTGATCTTTCGTTTCGCATTCTGTACAGCTTCACAGCTGGAAAGAAAACAAACTTCAACCATAAGGGCTAGAAACTGTTTTTAAAAATTCTTCTCCAGAATCACAATCAAGCCCTCCAAACTGGCAGTCTTCAGGGATGTGTGGCTGGCCGCTGATTCGAACAGCCAGTGCGCCCAGTACGCCGTAAACTGGGCACACCCTGAGATTACGGGATGAGTGGAACGAGGCAGGAAAGGAGAAGTCCCTCCCTGAATGGGAGGCTTTAGGGGAGTGAGAGGAGTCGCAAAGCCAAGGTCAGAAGCAAGAGGCCTGCTGGCTCACTCACAAACAGCGGAACCAGGCAGCCATGGGGTGGGGGGGCTTCAGCTACAGCTGCTGCCACCTGGATTCTCCCTGCAGGGGGAGCCTGGGATAAAGGAGGGTAAAATGAGAGGCCAGGCAGGTGTCACCTGTCCATGCAGAGCACCTGGACAGCTGCTTGGGCAGAGAAGCGGCTCTCAGGCCTCTCTCCCCCACTCAGCAGGGGTGTTCTGTTTAAATGGTAGAGGTTCTCTCCAAATTTGCATCTGTAGATCTACATAGATACAGGTGGGATAGACATGCAATGCAATAAAGATGATGCTAATGATGATTCACAATGAGTGTGCAAATTACGCTACCCATCCATCCATCAAGAAAGAACATTTTTATGCCGCCCCATTCACAAAAAGCCTCAGGGCGGCTTCTTCTAATCCAGTTCCACAGGAGCTGAATAATTCCCCCAGTGATGGAATTTCAAACATTATTTAAAATGTTTATTAGTACATTTATATGCTACTTTTTCTCTCTTGCAAGGAATTCAAGGTGGCTGACTTGCCTTTTCTTGTCAGGATATCCAGACAACAACCCTGTAAAGTAGGGCAGGCCAAATCAATGACCATTCCAGAGTCATTCAATGAGCTGCATGGCTGAAGAGGACTCAAACTTACATCTCCCAAGTCCAGCCCAATGCTCCAGCCACTATACTACACTGCCTCTCCTTCCCAAGGGTTTGTACAGCAGCCCTTTCCAATCTGGCGGCCTGCAGATGTCTTGGTTGACAATTCCCAGCAGGGAAGGGGAGGGTGGGATTTGTAGTTCAAGGGACAGAAGGGAGGCAAAGAATGCTTTTATTTTGTCTGGCCTCCAGGTTTAACTTTCCATCTCCTCTGGCTTCATCTGCACCTTTAATTCTCTTTATTAATTCTGATATTAAACACTTAGCCATTGTGCTGGGTTTGACTGTATTATTAAGAGCCATGTCCTGCCTTGTTTGGCTTGAAAGCGGGGGCTGGAAATATTCTTGTAATGAGCTATGTCCCACCAAGCGATGCCGCAGGATCGTGGGGCCGATGAGGACCCCTCTGGTGCTTTCCTGTCAGATCTAGGAATGCCCTGTGCAGGGCTATCAACACAGGGTAGAGCAGGCTACCGCTCCCATCATCCTCAGCTGGCAGCGAGGCGTTACCTTTACCGAGTGGCTACAAGTTGATAAAGGTAGCTCGGAAACAAGGCCTTTTGTATCCAAACTTAGGGGCTGTTCCTGGAGAGCTGCTTCACTATCGGAAGTGCGGGAAGGACCAGAGCGGATGGCCTGATTTCGTTGCTGCACCACCACAAAGACAATGCTCCCTGGAGAGTTCACGGCCATTCATAAAACCACCAATACAATCAAACTTTTAACTTTTCCACAGTACAAGAAAACAATGTAAGAGTACATTAGAAAACAATGTAAGAGCAGCTTAAAACCTCCATGGTATGAAAACTCTGGGGATGCACCCCGCTCCTTGGGCGGCAGTCAACATCTCGGCATAGACTAGGACGCTGACAGTGGCTGGCCAGGCAATCCTCCGTGGGGAACGCATTTGGCGGCTGCAGGAGCCACCACTAAAGAGGCCTTCGGCTGCCACACATGCCTCGGAGGAAGCGCAGAGGGGTTTGTTGTGAGTCTGGGCAGACTGTGCTTGGGAACGGTGCTCCATCAACTGTGTGAGACTTTTCACTGGCTAGAGAAATAGGACTTTCTCATTTGACTCATTCGACCAACGTGCACATGGTGGGCATGTCATGAGCGGAGCCGGCTGGTGCCAGAGGTCAGACTAGATGGCCCAGGAGGCCCCTTTTGACTCGCTCTGTTTTCTATGTTTCTATGACTTCGCATAGATTTAAATATACTTCTAAGTTATCATAAGTGGGGAAAAAATGTGGGGGCTGACCTAGCAGGCCCGATGTCTTTGATGATTGATGTTGTTTTTAGTTTTTTTGTTTGTAGGACTATAAATTTTGAATAAAACTTATTTAAAAGAAAAACCTATGTGAGGCTTTTCAAGCACCCTAAATTGGGGTTGGAAGCAGACAAGTAGCCGATGCCACAGGCCAGGCCGTCTCACATGTTGGAGAGGCTGCACCTATTCAGCATGGTTCTGCTCAAAGCCTTATGCGATCCAAACTTCTGCATTTTGGCCATTTGGGAGGCACCTCTGAACACTAGCAGGCTTTCCAGCCATGCGTAGCTGTCCTCTGCAGGAAACAAGGTGACCAGGAAGGCCTTATGCCTTACCCAAAAAGGGAGAGAGCAATAAGATAGAACAAGACCCTTCAGATCGGCGCCTGAAGCATTTGAAAGCCAAAAAAGCGGAGTCAAGCCGAGCCTTGAGGCTGAAAAAACAGAACAGCACCTCCATGGTGCCCTCAGAGCCTTCTGTCTCCAAGTCAGTAACCTCCACCCTACAGGGCACTCTGCGAAAGAGATAAGATTGACTGGGACGCTCAGCCCTGAATTACACGGTAAATATGCAGTGGCTTGGCGCATTCTGGCACATCAGAAGGGCCCCAGGTGGGGAAGGCTGCATCCGGGCAGGTGCTGTGCCCAACGCATCTTCCATCTTGCCTGGACACACGCCTGAACGCTGGCTCCGGCAGCCCAGCTTTCGGGGCAGGCAGAGCGCAAAGTGGAGGAGGAGTACAGAAGGACCGTCTCCCTTTGGCCAGCGCTGTCTTCGGGCTTGGTGGTGGGATCGTGGAAACTCAAGCGCCGGTCTCGCCTCCCGAGGCGACAAGCCACGGCAATGAGACAGGAGATCTTCCCCTGTGGATTCCCGCAGATCGATTCTTCCGTGCCACATGCTCACACGCTCGAGCAAAAGTTTGGATGCTCAACAGGGGAGCAGCCGTTTCCAGACGAAGCGCTTAGTCCATGCGGCCACAGAGCGTGGCCATGTTGGCCCCCAGTCCCAGCAGCCCCTTGTAGAAACTTGTATCAAATGCAAAGCGACCCCTGGGACAGTGCCTGGAAGGCCTGCTTCAGCTCAAGGCCCTCTCCCGCCTCGCACCCACGTATTTTTCCCAAGCCGCAATTAGGGAAGCTGCAATCGTTACAAATCTGAGCTCTGCTTGTTGGTGCGGATGTACCACTCCTTAGGAAAAAGTATTTAAAAATTTGGGACTACATACACCAGTCTTCTCCAAGCTGGTTTCCTCTAGATATTTTGGACTACAACTTCTATCATGCTTGCCGGGGCTTATGGGATCAGTGGTCCAAAACAGCTCTGAACGCCAGGCTGGGACATTCGGCACATCACGTCATAGTCATGGTCTACATTTATAAATCGTGGGTGTTTAATAAATTGGACGCATCATTATCAGTTGTCTTTGGACCTTATATAATGCGATAATTTAACTAGGACAGCATTAATCGGGTATTTTATTTTCCTACTCCGCTGTGGTGTTTCAAGTCCCAGTATCTGGCATAAAAGCATTCTTGCTGCACTAATCACATTAAGGAAGCATCTCTGGTTCATGTCTGGGTTTTAAGCCATGGGAGATAAATTCTTGGCCTCGGTGAGCAATTGGCTCAGACTCTGGCGAGCGTCTTTTTCCTGGCATCTTGCCGCACCGGCCAGGATGAAGGAGAAAGGGACCTGGCAAGCAAAGAGAAAGGATGGTGGCCCAAAAAGGGGCCTGTGGCCCCCACCAGCCCCTGCCCAGGTGGCCTCCCCCCCCCCCATTTGTGATCGATCATTCCAGGCTTTCGTGCACAGACTTTCCCCCAAACCAAATGGTCAAAATGCTTTCCCAAAGGCTGAGTGGCTAGTAGCAAAGCAGCCAAACTAAGAACTGGGGCCCAGAGGTCCCATCTTGTAAGACCGGCTCTGGCCCACCCGCACCGGCTGCCTGCATAATTTCCGGCCCAGGGGCAGGCGCTGGTCTTAACCCAGAAAGCCTCACGCACGTAGGACCACAAAGCCTCTCGCAACCCCAACCCACCTGGACACGAAACTGGACCCCTGGGCCCTTCCTCGAAGTGCCAACCCCTCAAGAAGCTCGGAGAGGGGCTTTTCTGGGGTGCCCCCCATCTCCTGAACAGCCTCCCTGCTGCGGCCCCGCTGGTGTCAAATTTGCCATCTTTCTGGTGCCGGGTCAAGCCAGTCCTCTTTTTACTGCATTTTTATTCTATCTTATAACATCTTAATTATTTTAAATTCTTGTTAATGTTGATTATTGTCCTTTATTGTTTTAAAACTTTGCTGTACACTGCCCAGAGAGTTTTGGCTCTGAAATGAAATGATGATGATGATTACAGTCAACTGGGATTATTTTGGCATTCTGGCCCCACCCACCCCTTGAATGCGGCCCCTGCCAGCTCCCAGAAAGGATTATGGCCCTCGGTTGACAGGACACGGGATTTGTCCAAATTAGACTGTACCGTCAATTCTGGAAGTGAGTGTGGAAGGCCCACGCTGAGAACCCGACCCCACTGCCCCAGTGAAGCGGCATACCCTGGCTGACCGCAGGGTGCAAGAAGGCCACGGGCAGAGAGGCAGCCGGGCCATGACGGTCTCTCTTCCAGACATGGGGCTGGAAGAGCGTGACCCGAGCCGCTGGGGGGAACACGCGCCCCGTGGTGTAGCGCAGGCTCGGAGGAAGGCAGCACCGCATGGGATGTCGCCAGCCCCCCCTTCCCCTTGGGGAAGGGGCTTTGCCCGCACCATGCGTTGTTCCTTGTTGCGGGACCCAGGGTGGCTCCCCCCTTGGGTGGGCAAGGAGTGCCGCAGAAGAACAGAAATGAAGCCACCGGGCATGACCTGCAGGTCCCAATCCGTGCCGCCGGCTACCTTAGGAGTGTGGCTACGGATTTCCTGACTTGGGGTTCCCGAGGACCCTGAGAAAAGGATGGGCCCTGCGGAGCTCACACGCACCACCTTATGGGTCAGTTCACCCCATTTTTGAAGAAAGGCAGCAGAAAGGGGGTCCAATTTGTGTAAATGACCATTTATTGGTGACACAAGGCAAAACTGAATCCCCCCACCCCCTGCCCCACAATCTAATAGCTCCAAATGACGACGCGGCACAGCAGCAGCGGTGAGAACAGAAACGCCCCTTCGCCCCACCCTCCACCCTCCACATCACAGCATGCAGACATGAGACACCGCACAGGCACAGCGGGGAAGGGGGCCGAGGGGCGGGTGAGGGGGCGTCTCGGGCGGGTGGGGGCCCGCCAGCGCTTGGCTTCCTTCCAGCCCTGGGACCGCGGCTCGGGCAGGACTGACCGCTTGGGCCGAGCAGAGGAGGGACGCCTTCCGAATTCCCCCACCGGCCCCAGGACCTCACGCACCCCGCCTGCGGGAGAGCCCCCGCCGCGTGCTCGGGAGCGGAGACCCAGCCGCCTCGGCCTCGCCCGGCTCCTCCTCGCGCCCTTCGGGAGCGACTTGGCCTTGCTCGAGGGCAAGGGTGGGGATGATGTGGCAGCGGAGAAGGGGCGCCCACGGCGGGGAGGGGCACGGGGAGCCAGTAAGGCAATGAGAGGGCCGGCCGGCAAGGAGGCAGCGGGAGACTGCCCCCCCCCCCCCCCCGCGGCCGGGGCCCCCCGGGGAGGGGGGGGGGGGGGGCCCCCCCCCCCCCCCCCGCAGGCACCGGCTGCGCTTAGAAGTGATGGGCTGTCGGTGCCGCCTCGCCCGGGGAGACGTCACCCGGGCCCCGCGGAAGGGCAGGGGCCCGTCAAAGCCCTGGCGCCCCCACGGAGCTTGGATGCTCGGCTCCCCTCAACCCCAGCCAGGGAGGCCAATCCACAGCTGGGCGACGGGCACGGCAGCCCACACACCGGGCGGCGCCGGGCTGGGGAGGCCGGGCGATGCTCTGCGGCGGGCAAGCAGGCGCAGCCGCCTCCGGTCTCTAGGAAGCGTCCTGCGCAGGAAGGCAAAGGCGGGCAGGCTGCCGGCAGAGTGGGCTCTGGGCCTGGAATGCGGAAAGGAGCCAGGCTGCTGGGATTTCCGGCCCGGGGGCTGCAAACCCCCCAGCGCTGCAGCCGGCACCAAGCTGGGGGCACCGCAGAGCAGATCGACACCCAGCCGCTGCTTCCGGTAAGACTGGCCCTTCTCCGAGGCTCCCGCTTTGGCAGCCAGAGAGAAGGTGAACGCAAGAGGAGGTGAACCCGAAGTGAGCAACGGGGAGCACGGAGTGGGGCGTGGGGCTGGTCCCCGGGGCGCGCGATGTGGCACGAGCGGGTGGCTCACGGTGGCTTAGAAAACGCAAAGCGTTGGCACGAGATGGAGAAGCTCACGGGACAAGCGGGCGGCTGGCGTGGAGTGCGGAGACGGGGCCGGCGAGCGGCTACGAACGGGTCGCGGGGGCCGCGCGTCTCGGGCGGGGTGCTCCCGCTACGGCTACCGGCACGCGGACACTACTCACTACCGTGGACTGGCCCTGGCGGGGCGGGGCGGGGCGAGGGCGAGGGCGCCACGCAGAGCCCCCGCTGGCCACGTTCCCGGCCCGGGTCAGGCGAGGGGATGCGGAGCACGCGCAGCCGCCCCGACTCGGACCCGCGCGGGGGGCGGCAGCTGCGTCGGCGGCTAGTTTTTCAAAATGGCGTCGTAGACCTGGAAGACGTAGTGCGACACCTCCGGGGCCCGGCATTTCAGGGAGAGCTGCGGGGAGAAGCGGGAGGGGCGTCATTCGGGGCCACCCGCACCAGACGGCCGTGGCGGCGGAGGGGGCAGGGCGAGGGGCTGCCCACGGAGGCTCCCTCGCCCCGGCCCGGCCCCTCTCTCGGGCAGCGCGGCGGAAGCCCTCGCAGAAGGAAGCGGGGCGGGTGGCGACCCAGAGAGGGGCCTTTCGGCGGTGGCGCCCCGACCCCAGGGAGGGTCACCTGGTGCCACCGCTTCATTCTTTTCGGCGTCAGGCGAAAACCTTTTTATTTCCCCAACATTTCAACATTTAACTGGTTCTATCTTTCTCGTGAATGGCTGGGTGCAGTGTGTTGTTTGTTGGTGTGTCGTTTTTTTGCAAGCCGTCCAGAGACACTAACATTGGGAGGCACGTAAGAACGACAAAGCACGTCGTAGTTTGAACCAAAAACCCAGAGAAGCCCCGCAGCAGCCACAGCCCCGGGGGGGGGGGGGGCATGCTCCCCCGGGGAACGGGAGGGCCGGTTCGGCTCGCCGGGCTTGCTGGTGCCCCAAAGCCACATCCTGACGGGGGCTGCAAATTCGAATTCAGAGCCTTCTGGTTTTGCTCCCGATTCAAGCCCAAAGCCAGTACAGTTCCTTGGCGATGGTGGGAGGGGCGCGGCCCCCGTCTGCTCCAGTGCAGGGGCACGGCTGCCTGTGCGTGCGGGCAGCCCCTTCCCCCCACCCAGTCCCCTCCAGCTGCGGGGGACTACAACACCCATCCAATCCAACACATCTGGGGTGCTCCAGGTCTGGAAAGGTCCGAGCTGCGGGTGCAGAATCAGCTCATGCTAATGCAGGCTGCAGGGGGCGGGAGGTGCAGTCCAACCCGTCTCAAGAACACGGGGGAAGAGGAACTCATGCTCCAAGAGGCCCACGTGCCCGGAAACACAAACAGGCGTGTGGTTCCCGCAGAGCGGTTCTCTGCATTTGCCTATTTATCTGGCTAAAGGACGGACGGGTGCTGGCAAGATGCCTCCAGGTTGCTTGGAGTGCTGACACTGCTCTTTAAAACAAACAAACTGTCCCAGGGAGGTCTGAGCAGGGGGAGCAGGAAACCTCATGAGAACTAGGAACTTCACTGTTTACCCCATGGAACAAAGGGTCGTCTGTGCCCCACTCTCCAGTTAAAGGTGGAAACCCAAACCTGTGGGGGGGGCAGGGGCCCCTTCCGTCCACCACGCGGGGGCCACTCACCGTGTAGTTGGGGTTGCCCGGCTGAATGCGCAGCTCGGCCAGGATCCAGATGCCATTGGTGAGCTTCAGCGACTGGTACAGCATGTCCTGGCCCTCCACGTTCCGCTTGGCGATGGTGTAAACGTTGTTGTTCTGGAGCTTGGTGGAGACGGTGTCTTGAAGGGGGCAGGAAAGGAAAGCGCGTCAGAACACGGCAGCCTCTCGAGCCGGCCCAGCGCCGCAGGGGCGTGTGTGACCGGGGGCCGCCTTGAAGGCACCCCGGCCGGAGCAGCAGAGGGGGTCTCGTACAACCGCCGAAGCCGAAAGCAGCTCCGCTCCCGGCAGCAACTGGATTCGAAGCCAGATTTTCATTTTTCCTTTTTGGAGGGCGAGTGGTGCTGGCAGTCAAGCCGACTGGAAGCTCCTTGGGGCAGAGGACTGCATCAAATGCACACCTCAACCTCCCCCCCCCCCCCGTGCCTGCTGCCCTCCAGAGCCGTTGGACGGGCTGGGACGGGCTGAGCATCACAGCCACCACCTCAGGGCCCTTCCCGGCGCTCCCCCCTCTCATTCCGGCTGAGACGCTGGCTGTCCTCTCCCATTCCCGTTCCCAGGCCCCTGGGTGCTGGGGCGGCTGCCCGTTCCTCACAGCAAGCGCAGTTGCTAGGCATTCCCGGCTGCCTGACAGGCCTGACAAGAAAGGCCGGGCGGTTCGGCCACGTGACGGGGAGGCATTCGGCACTGGCTGCTCGGCTGCACCCCCCCCAAACCTGTGGGGCTGGGGTGCATGTGTGCCGCCATGCGCAGAGGCCGGAGGGCTCAGACCTGGGGGTCGCCGCCCGCAAGGGCGCTAAGCAATCGAACGGGGAGAGGCTGCCTGCGCACACCCCTCGCGAGCTGCCGGCAGCCAGAGGAGCCCATCGCCAGGAGCGGGTGTTGCTGGACTGCAAGTCCCATGATCCCCAACCAAGCCCTGCAACTCCGGAAAGGCAGCCGGAGAGATTTTCTGGGGACTAAGGGTTGAGCAGCTGGCGTCTCACAGGGATCCCCGATGCAGAACGCATTGTAGCGGTGTGCAAACCAACAAGCCCTGCTGTGGGCGGGGGGAGACGCCACATGTGCAAAATTTAGGCAGGCCAGGCCTGTGCAGGGGCACCTCCAAGCCCCCCCCCCACTCTACTTTGGCTGCCACTGGATTTATGCAGTGCATCCGTGCATGCGATCCGACATGCACCTTCACCGCACACGTGCTCTGGAAAGGTGGCGTGTGAAGTCACAAGACGAGCTCACGGTTCACAATTTGACAGGCACCCGGAGCACCTGCAGCTCTGGGCTGTGAACGGAAAAGTGCGCCTTCTCGCTGTCCTTTAGGAACCCGGCAGAGACGAGGCCACTGGCAGCTGCAAATGAGGGCTAGAGCAAGGCGGCTCCCCGTGCTTCAGCAGGCCTTGGAGCAAGCCGCTCGGGCCCTTCGGAGCTGGCAAGGGTGCGGGGGGTGCTGAGGGGGCCCTGTGTCGGGGAGCGCCTGGGGGGGCTCCTCCAGGTGGACCAGGCTCCATCCAAGGGCCCCCTCCCACCATGTGGAGGCCGAGCCCCAGGGAGCAGGGCCAGAAGCAGAGCGGTGAGGCCAACCGACTGCACAGCTGGGCCTAAAGCTCAGGCAGTCTGTTAATTTAAAAAAACCCTCTGTCCCAGAGTAGCCCCGGAGGGACGACCACGCCAGTGGCCCCTGGATGCCAAATGTCTTGCGGTGGGGGCCCTCTCCACGACGGCAGGCCTGGGGGACCGACACGGGGGCCGGCCCCCCCACAGCGCTGTTTCAGCCCCCAGCCCATATCGAGGCCCCTTTCCAGGTTTGCCCAAAGTCGTCCGCAGCCCGTGTGGGTTGGTGAGGGGAGGAATAGGATACAGATTGAGAACCGCCTCAGGAAGCCGCGGTGGGAGGGCACTTATGTGGGGAAAGCCGCAACGCACGGTTCCGCCCAGACACGGCCCGTTCCGATCGAGGGGAGAGCTTCAGAGCCCCCAAAGGGCTGCGCCGGACCAGCCTCCCCTTTGCACAAACAGGTGCCCCACAAGAAGGACTCGAGGGTAACAGCACCTTCATGCCCATGTTCCCCAGCAATTGGTGTGTGTGGGCCCACCATCCGGACACCGGAGCTGAAATGCAACCCATCCGACGGGCAGCCTTCTCCCAGCAGAAGGTGTCCGGTCCCCTCTTAAATCCCCCGCGACATCTTGGGGCAGGAAAACCCGCCATTTCACTGGTGCTGCATGAGGAGGATGGAAGAGATGCCCCTCCCGCAGCCCCTGTACACGCCGTGGCTGACCCACGGGGAGCCCACGAGAGGGGCACGGCGCAGTGGCCCTCCACACGCAGGCCAGTCTCCTCTCGGCTGTCCAGCATGACGCTGGGCGGAAGCAGGTGATTGCTCTCTCACCGTACACCCTGCGCACCGGCCTGCTTTTTCAGGGTGGGGCGGACCAGACGACACCGGGCCCAAATGAGCTCCGTGCGAGGGGGTGGTCAGAGGGTTCCAGGACCCCCCCACCAGCCTCGGGGGCAGGCGCACTGCCCGCAACCTGAGAAACGCAGCTGGGCCTCCCAGGGGCAAGGCCGCCTGGGCCGGGCCCGTCCGGCGCTCCTGCCTGGCACGAAGCCAGCGGCCCCCACGCTGCGCCAGAGCGCGCAGAATGCCCCTCCAGCCACGAAGCGCGCTGCGAGGCTGCTTCCTCACTGAGGCGACGGCCATGCCCAGACAGGAGCTCTTCCAAACAGGCAGCCCACGAGGGGGAGACAGGAGGCAGGCAGGCCCTGCTCTGGGGCGGGGGCGTCACGAGGCGGCCCCGGAGCGGTTGCGATGCTGCACTCACCAGCGTTCAGGTGGCACTCCTTGATTTGAAACTGGAGCTCGTTCTCGTTCGGGATGTCCTTCCACGTCGCAAGGAACACCTGGCGCTCTGCGGGGCCGGGAGAACGCAAGCGTGAGCCGTCACCTCTCTCGAGCTCTGGACCACATCCTGACGCCTCTGCCTGGGCCAGCCTTTGGGCCTGGCCACTGCGCCGGGCAGAATGCAGGGCAGGTTCGGAATCCGGCATTCCAGGGACGACTGCGCCCTCTCAGTGGGGAAGAGACTCGGCAGAGTCTTCCCCAGGCTGAGGAATTTTGGGAAACCCCGGGGATCTCCAGCCCAGAGAAAAGAGCTGCATGATTATTTCTTTCTACTTTCTTTCTTGTGTGTTATGAGAAGGAAACCAACCGACACCACGAGGGAAGGAATCAGGGTTGTCTACTTCATACTAATAGATACGGGCACGAAACCTAGATGTGACCAGTGCTGCAGATCCTTCTAGATCTTATTTGGAAATGACTGAGAAGAGACGTTGAACAGGAGGAACAAGAGCAGCCTTCGGATGTCGAGAGAGCTTGGTGCGTGTGCAAGGCTGATGCAGCGTTCCACTCCGGCACAGCAATTTTGGAGCAGAAACAAACCGAAATGTGCAGCCGTGTGTTAAGAGCAGGATCAACAGAACTGCATCCACGAAACGCTCGCTGGTTGGATCGGGAAGAGGTGATGCCTGCCGAACCTGCAGAAGGACTGCCAAAGAGGCGTCTGACTGCCTTCCTCAGCTTGGGGCCATGCAAAGGCGCCCCGGCCGTTGCTCCTGCCGGCTCGGCTCAGTGGACGCACGGGGGGGCGGGGGGGGGGCGGGCAGGAGGCCGTGCCTACCAGGCAGCACTGGGCAATTGGTCTCCGGAGGCGCTTTGGCAGAGGCCGGGCAGCCGCTTCCCAGGGAAGCCCGTGCGTGGCACTGAGACGCCCTGCCTGGCGGGGGCTTTCCCAGCTCCAGGGCCCTCCGTCTGGGCACATGCAAATCCTGACCCGGGAGCCTCTGGAGGCCAGGGAAGAACCCACTGGAGCTCTGCCTGAGAGGACTACTTGCGAGGAGCAGAAAAGTGGCCGGGCGTAAAAACAAGGGGGGTGCAATTTGTGGGGAAGGGAAGGCAAAAGACGCTTGCGCTCCACCTCCCCCCCTTCCTCCCCACACCTCTGCCTGGAGATGTGCTTTGTGCTGAGGCCAGCTTGCCCTTCCAAAGACTGATTCCACCGAGAGCGGGGAGGGCTCAACTCCAAATTAAGACTTCCCCAACGCAAGCCCAAACCTCTACTTTCTCATGCTCCTTTTGGGAAGAGGGGGAGGAAGCCCGCTTTGGAGCATAATCTGGAAACTTTTCAAATATAAACTGCAGGAAAATCAGCGAAGGGAGCGCTCAGAAATCAGCAGGGGCTGAAAGTCCGGCGCAACGCTGGACACGGCACCGGTGCAGCCCCCGCCTCCCCAGCAGTTCCCCCTTCTCCGTGGCGGGCGCCTGGCTGCTCTTCCCCGCCCATCCAGCCAACCCAGCCTTTGGCCCGAAGCGTCTGGCCCAGACCGTGCCCGCCGCAGGCCGGGGCGAGGCTGCCGGGGCCCCGCTCACCCATTTTGCCGTCTTCGACGAAGAGCGCGTGGAGAGGGATGAGGCAGCTGAAGTAGAAGACGTCGATGTTGTTCTTCACGGCCACCTGCCCGGGAAGAGGGGGGAGAGCAGAAGGGGGTGGGCTCCGGGTTGCCCACAATCATGCGCTGCGCAAGAGCCGCTCTGGCGTTCTGTGGAGCGGCTTCCGGGGAGCAGAAGTGCCCTGTGCTGCACGCCGAGAGCCAGCGAGTGGGAAAAGCCCGTCAACCTACACCTGGACGCCAATTTTGCTGTGAGCTGCCCCGAGGCTTTGTTGCGGTGGGGGCGGCATAGAAACGCTTTGAATAAAATAAATAAATAAATTTAACCTTGAGCAGCCGTGAGTTAATCGACCCATCAGCTGCCACTACATGTGAGCGGCACATGACATGCCCATGGTGGGCATGTCGTGAGCAGAGCTGGCTGGAGCGGAGGTCAGACCAGATGGCCCAGGAGACCCCTTCTGACTCTCTCTGCTTCTGTGTTCCATGAGGAATGCTTCCAGCTTTGGCATCAACAGTCTAGGGCGGCTGCCCCTTCGAAAGCTCTTTGAACAAACTGAGCAGAAAAGGGCCGCGGACTTTTTAAGCCACCCCAGAGAACTGCAATTATCTTCAGAGCTTTGCAGCCCTTTCACTGCTCACCTGACGAACCTCCAGGGAAACTCTACAACCCACCCAGAGAGGGAATCCAAAGCTCTCCCTTAAGGACTGGCCTAATGGGCTGGCACGGTGTTCAGCTGCAGAAGTGCAATGAGCGGCGTTCTGGGGTGACTACTTGAGGAAGCACACGTAAAGAGCCCGTAGAATGGCCTGTAGCCCCAATCCACCTGTCGGGGGCTACGGTGGCAAAGGGGGCTGCTGACAGCCGTGTCCAGCCTTGGTCCAGATGGTGCCCCCAGAGAAGGGCCTGGGGGCGCCGTCCAAGCTTTTCAAAACATGTCCTGCCTTAAAAAAGAAAAATGCACGTACGGCATGCATTCCGCCTTCCCATACTGGTGCCCTTCTCCAGAGAGATAAAGAGATCGAACGCCACGTGGAAACAGGGCGACAGTGCAATCGCCGAGGAAGGCTTCCTGAAGTAACGACGTTCTCAGAGGCACCAGAAGCAGCTCCATGCTGGCTCCTGCTGGACCTCCAGAGGCAGGCAGCTCTGCAGAAACGGAGCCACCACACTGAAGACCCTTCTCCAGGAGAGGTCCAGCTGGGTCCATGCAGGAGCATCCCAGTAATATAAATATAGGCCACACCTGTATGTCCAGGAGTTAGACGTACCTCACTGTTTCTCGGCCCCACCTCCACCCCTTGCCACCTGCTCACCTCCTCACTGCCACCCGCGGGATTTGCCAGCGCTCCGCCCCTTTGCCAGCTGGCCTGCCTCCCTCCGAGACTCCGGCCGGCCTCTGCGCCCGCTCCCGAGCTGCCACACCCCCGAGCAGCCCTTCGGCGGCTAGCCACAGCCTCCACGGAAGCCATTTTGCGGCAGTGCCCACGGCTGTTCCCCAAAGGTGCCCAGGGGTTAGAAAGGTGGCAGACCCCCACTGTAAATACCCCTCCCCTGAGCAGTTTGTGAGCGTGATGCGGAGGAACGGACCCCAGGGACCTGATGTTTTTAGATACTTCATGACTGAACCAGCCATCCCTGACCTGGTGCTCTTCCGATGAGCTGTACCCCGAGTCCCAGCACTCTTCACCACTGGCCGGGGCCAATGGGAGCTCATGACCATAGTGTGCACAAGACTGGGGACTGGGGCAGCTGCGGCACCACCGTTATTCATTAGATTTCTATACTGCCCGTAGCCAGAACTCTCTGGGTGATTTACAACAGGTATAAAAACAAACAAACAAAATGCAACAAATAAAAACATGAACAAGCATTAAAAATTAGCTGAAAAACACACGAAACATTAAAAACATTTTCGAAACATGAAAAGCGAATACAAAGACCCGGTCAAGAAGGCAAGCAGGGCTCCGGGAGAGTTGTGCCAGGCCCTGCATGGGATGCTGGGAAATGCCGCCAGGTGTGAGAAGTGCCAGCGCTTCCACCTCAACCCAAGAAGAATTATGGGCAGGTGTTTCCCGAGCTGCCAAATCGCAGCGGCCCGTGCAGGGCTGGCTTGTCAGCCTGTGGGATGCTCCGGAAGAGACTTTCGGGCCGCCTGCCTGGCTCTGTGGGATATGAACTCCAAAGCACAGCCTGAAGGCTCAGGTGCCTCGGTCAGAGACAGCCTCGGTCAGCAACCAGCTTCCGTGTCGTTGTTTGAAAACAGGGAGTAGGAAGGAGGAACCCGCCCTTTCCGTCTCCTGAGACATCTCTCCAGGCATGTCAGGAATTAATCAGCGCGTCCCGTTGATTCCATTCTCTGCAGCTGCCAGGAGAAGCCTGGAATGCCCAGAAGGAACTTCCTGCTTCCCAAGGGGAAAGGGGTGCACCCCTCCAATCTCGGGGGCTGGTGCCCTCCTTCAAGCCTTCTGTCAGCTATGCAGACGTGGGCAGAAAAAGTGCAAAGGAAAACGGAACAGAGGGGCTGCTTGCATGGATTCGGCCCCTGCCGCCCCCGTCACTGGCTTGTGGAGCCAGGAGCCCCCGGCCAGTCGACGCTCCCCCACCAAGCACCCGAATGCACCTCTTTGCCTCTCCCTGCTCCACTCCCCACTCCAATGGCCGCATGCCCTGTGCCTCTTCTCCTGCCTGGGGGGCAGAACTCCAGGGCTCCATGGCACTCCCAGGCTGCCCACCCCGCTTCCCACACCCACCGAGAGGTTCCCTGCTGCCAGCCACTGCCCCCAGGGCTCGATGTCGGGCAGCAACAGCCTCATGCTGAAAGAGGCCGGAGTTCCTGGAAGCCAGTCCCACGACTCGATACGAGTCGAGTCGGAAGAGTCCGTCAAGACGCTCATGAGCAGCGTGTGGGCCAAAAGCCAAGCTCTGCTAACGCAGATGTGGACTGAGCCACGGAGGGGCCTGAAGAACCTTGCAAGGAGAAGCACCATGGTCCCCTCGGAGCCGGCTTCTCCGAGGGATGGCGGCTGGGGCGGAAAAAGCCTTGCGAATGCACCACCAGAGCGAAAGGCTTTCCACGGGGGACGGCAAGCAGCAAGAGAGGCGCAGTGGGTCAGAGCACAGGACTGGGACGCAGGGGGTCCGGGTGCCAGTCCCTGCTCAGCCACGGAGCTCACTGGGTCAGCCACATGCTCTCAGCCAGGCCTACCTCACAGGGCTGTTGTTGTGGGGAAACAACTGAGATCAGCAGGAGAAGGATGCAAGCCTTTCTGGGTTCACTGGGGGAAATTAGGATATAAATCTAATAAATAATTAAATGAAATACTCCTGAGAACAAGCTGGCAATCCCTCACTGCACCTGTCCAGCTGTCCCCAAACAGGCCCCCTCCCCAGGTTTTGGACTGCAGCTCTGGTCAACACGGACGGTAAGGCAGGGGGGTGCCGCCCACAACATGTGGCAGGAAAGCAACCGGCCACTGCTGAAGCAACACCTGTACCTCCACCTCCACTGCAGTGCGCAGGGCCGTCAGCGCTGTGAGAAGGCGGGAGGAAGGTGGGCAGGGACCAGCGGAAGGGCTTCCCTCGTGCCGCCGAGAGAGAGCACCCGCCGTGCGGAGCCGCTCCTCGGAAGGCCCCTCTGGGCTGCCATCCGTTTCCCCGCCTTGGGCTGACAGCCCTGAAAAGCGGGCAGGCAACGCTCTTTGCGACTTGCCCTCCTCCGGCCGCGTTCTTTGGGGCACCCTGCCAGACACGGCGGGCCATCTCGCTGCAGGAGGGCCTGCCCTCTATGGGGGGGAAGCCCCCAGCCCCCCGGCGGCCACTCCCCACACCCTTCCTCTTTGCTTGCACTGGCCTGCCCTGCTGGGAGCCGCGGTCCTTCCACCACCTGCGACGAGTGCTTGCTCGGCAAGAACCGCAGGGCGATGGCGCCAGAGCCGACCAAGGACCCACCGGCCACAGCCGCTACGATGCCCCGATCCAGCGGCCGCCGCCACCCGGCAGCCATGAAATCCGTGATGTGGAACCCGCCTCCTGCCAAACCACTTCGCAAGGTTAAGCCCCAGGTGTTCAGAAAGAGGCGGCGGGGGACGCCCCTCTGTGCCAGGAATCCTCGTTTGAAGCGCCGGGTGCCAAAAAGGCTCCCGGACTGAGCCGCACCTGCTCCCAGTGATCCCGGGCCATTCCAGAACGCCGGCCTGGCCTGGCCTGGCCTGGCACACACGCCCGGCAGCAGAGATCATACCTGGAGGTTGTTGAGAGGTTCCATCTTCATGACTGGCCCCAGGGTGTTGAGCGGAAGGGACACGTCAATGCTCTGGTTGGGCATCAGAGGAGTGTGGATGGCCAGCGGGGTGCTGGGGATGACGCCGAAGCTGCAGCGGGAGGGAAGCGGACGGCTTGGCAAGGAAGCCTAACTTTTTGCAGAACGGGAACAGGACATGGGAGCCCCACTTCTGAAACAGCCACGCAGATCCCCCACAGAAACAGGGAGTCCAGCACCACTCCCTCCCACATCTGGAGTAGAGTTTGTTCTTCCGCTTTGCAGACGAATTTGCAAACTTCAGTCACTTCTGATCAAAGCATGAACCCAAAGCCCCCCTCCTAGCCCCCCTCTCCAGGCCCAGCATTCAACCACAGCTCACCGGTGGTGCATCAGAACCCATGGGCTATTTAACCCCCAAATAATCCAGCGGCTGGGTTTGTATGATGTGGCAACGCCCCCCCGACCCTGGGAAGGGGGGCCCTATGAGGCCCAGTCCTTGGCCCAGGACGGAGGGGGCGGGAGAAATGAGCTGCCCAGTCAGGCTGCCTTTCCTGCTCCTGCCCTCCCACCCTCAAATGGCAAGAGCCCCCCAGTAGTGCCAGCCCAAGGCTTTACTGGAAGGGGGCAGACGGGCTGTTCCTGCCTCGGGTTTGACTCTGTGCTGGGGCAATTCTGGCAGAAGGCGATTTCCCACTGCTCTGCAATCCACGGAGTTTCCCTGAAGGGAACTGCACTTCCAGGACTGTCTTCAGTTCCGTAAGGAAAGAGGGAAGGGACCAGCTCAGGACGGCTGGCGCAGAAGCAACCGCCCTTAACCGGCACGGAAATGCGCAGAAACGGAGGGAGGAAGAGGCTCCCGCGAGGGCGTCCAGCGGCGACCCGGAGCACGGAGACCGGCGGCGCGATGAGGACGGCCCGGCCGACGCCTCACCTGTTCTTGTTGAACTGGATGGCGAAGTCGCTCATGTGCTGCAGGGCCTTGTTGGTGAAGTTCATCTCCATGTAGATGTGGCCCTGCCTGTGGCTGAAGGTGCCCGAGATCTCCAGGCCTTTGGCCTTCACGGCCGGCAGCCAGACCTGCGAGGCCATCGAGAAACGGCGGTCAGCGCCAGCGGGCGGGCAGCAGGCGCCCGGAGCGGCCCTCGCGAGAGGCCTCCCCTGGGCAAAGGCAGAGCGGCACGAGGCGGCGGGGCGCGCGATCCTGCCTCGCTGCTGCGACGGCCGGCGACGCACTGTGTGTCGCACAGGCAGCATTAACCCACAGGCGCTCGGCCGAGTCAGGCAGCTGCAGCCGCGGAGAGCTGGGCCTGGGGAGCTCAGCGCGCCGCTCCAGCCAGACTCCTGCTGCAGCGGGACGGCCTGGGTGCCAGGCCACCTCTGGACAGGGGCCCCGCACCCTTTTGCTCCTGGGCCCTCACC
This sequence comes from Varanus komodoensis, assembly GCF_004798865.1. NCBI lineage: Eukaryota > Metazoa > Chordata > Lepidosauria > Squamata > Varanidae > Varanus > Varanus komodoensis. Next base: position 2,007,105 of record NW_025336495.1, on the reverse strand, counting down.
TGCGTGCAGGTGGGCCACTCAGAACAGCCCTCCCCAGGGACCAAGGAATGCGGGCAGGACTGTCCAGGGGGTGGGCCCTTAATGGCTGCCAGTACAATCCATTTGGAAAGGACGGAGAAAGCAGCGAAGGGCCCCCGCCCCACGCCCTTGGCACCAGCCACGTCTTGGACACGGGTGCCCCGTAGCAGCCGAGCTCGTTTGAACCTTCCTCAGAGCTGGCCCCACGGAGGATGGGCGCTGTGACGTCGCCGAGCAGAGCCTTTGGGGTCAGCAGGCACAACTGGAAGTGCCACTGGCGCTCTCCCTAAGTGACCGGCATGCAGGAGGGTGTCTAGACAAAGCCACAACACACCAACGAGTCCCTAAACACGAGAGGGTGAGGCTAAAGGAAAAAGCGGCTCGCCCGAGTCCAAGGCAGAGGGGGGAACCTGAGCTCCAAGCTTCGGGACTGCTCGTCAGAACCACTCTGCGGCACTCCCCGCCCACAGGCCTTCTGCTAAGGTTGCTAAAGGAGCACCTCAGAGCACATGAAAATCAGGCGAGACGTGTCCGGTGGACCCTGACTGCAAGGGAATGGGAAAATCAGCCACCGAGGCACGGACACCGCAGCAAACGGGCCCTGGCCAGCTTCCCCAGCTGCCCTCCCCAGATCCGGCCAGCGCCGCCTCCTGGCCTGCGCCCTGGTCTGAAGCGAACGCAAGGGAGAAGTGCCAGGAACGCGCAGCCGCTTCTCACCCTCTACAGCAAACACTCTGCACTGCGTGAAGGCTCCAATAAGCGGCTGAGAAGCCAGTGGCACCAAGGGCAGCCTCGAGTTTGCTGGCATGTGCATGTTGCACAGGGAAACAGAACAAGCGAACAAAAAGATGAAGGATATTTGCGTGAAACGCCTGAAGCTCACCCATGGACCGTGTGCTGTCTGAGTGACGATTTCTGCAAAACCTGCCAAATGCTGTAACTTGGCCAAACTGTATGGTTTTGGCAAATTTCCTTCATGTTTAAAAAGCCCAAAGGGAACCATGGCTTGTCTTAGAGATGGAAATCCATGGAAAATGCCCGGATTCATCCCTCACTCATGCTCCAAAGTACATACCTACGGGCACGGAATGGGCTTCCTCGGGAGGTGGTTGAGGCCCCATCGGGGAGGGCTGGATGTCCACATGGTGGGCATGTTGTGAGTGGAGCTGGCAGGAGCCAGGGGTCAGACTAGATGGCCCGGGAGACCCCTTCTGATCTGCTCTGTTTCTAACCCATCAGGCGACCCATTCAAAAGGTGAGGTGAGGGGGCCACAATACTGGCACCTACCGATTTGGGAGCCACGAAACCGCCAGGAGCCATGCCTATGCCGGAGGAGAGCTCGAAGAGGTCATTCAGCCCACTGCTGACCACGGCTGGCGTGGGCGAAGGGGCAAAGGTTGCAGGCACTGATGACGGGATGAAGGTTTGCCCCACCTGAAAGCAGACATGGGGGAAGGAACGCGTTTCAACGGGCCGTGCTAAGCAAGGGCCCTCTGGTTGGATCCACTGCAAACCCAGCCTGGAGCTCCTGTGCAGGAGCCTCCTGAATGGTCAAGGGAGCCTGCAGCCTCGGCCTGCCAGCGGGCCCTGCGGGTTCCCCCCACACTCAAGGCCCGTCAGTGGTGCTGCGTGGTCCCCCGTGAGGCGGCCGGACCATCCTCCGGGCTCTTCATGTTTGCGTGCGAGCATTTCAGAGCGCAGTGCAGCGTTCCTGGATAAATTCATCCTGGCATTCTCCCCCAGCGGAAAACCAGGTAGCCACGCACTGAAAGAAGCCAACGCCGGGGACCAGAACTGCCGGAGCACACGGCACAGTCTCAGATCAGGATGACGCACTGGCCAGTGCAGCCCAGTATGGCCCCCACAGATTCCGGGGGGGGAGCTTTCCCAGCCGGGCCACGCACTGGGAGATGACTGGGTCCGAATGCTGGGCCTTCAGCCGGCGCAGCAGGGTTCTGCCGCCCACTTCGGTGTCTCGCACCTTTCAGCTTGGCAGGTGCAGGTGGGGCTCGTGAGAGGGGCACGCGCCTTCCCCCAGACAAGCATGGTCCGGGCTTCGGTGCCAGACGGAGCAGCCCCTGCCAGGGCAGCAGCGAGCGCCTTCGCAACACTGTGCTGGCCCTTCTGTCCCACCCACCAAAGCGCTTTTGCAATGGCTATTCAGCCCAAAACCTCTGAGCCGTGGGGGTGAAGACGGCAAGAAGCAGCTGCACCCTCTCCAGAGGGATCGGACGCCCCCAGCCTCTCGACTTGAATTCCTCCTTAGCTGCAGGTGGCTTTTCAGACAGCTCTGCTTATGCCGAGCACCACGGTGCAAGCGGGAGGAGAGCGGGTGCCGGGCAAGGCCAGAACGCGCGGCAAGGACAGACCCTCCTCAGCTGGGGATGCTCGGCCTGCCCCACGCCCAGGGGCCGAGCAGCCCCTGGGCGTGGAAGTCCCAGCCCAGCCGGCTCTCAAGACCCTCCGGAGCAGAAGGGGCCCGACGCACACGGCAACATTCAGCCCTGGGGGATGAGTGCGGGGCCATGCTGAGGAGAGCGGCAACTCGCAGGGGGCTGTCTTTGCTGGAAGGGGTGGGGGGCACCCACACGGCCACCTCACTGGCCACATGGGCATGGAAGCACAGCCTTGCCCAATCATGCTGGGGCTGCAGTTCCCACAGCTGGTCCACCTGGAGGGCACCAGTTTGGGGGAGGCGGGGGGGGGGCCGACAGCCCCAGCTGAGTCGAGGGTACGCCCATGGGGAACAGCCGTGCCGTGGAGCGGCCCCCGGTGTCCTCCCAGGGGTCCCTGGATCAGCCACGGCTGTCTGCAGAAGAGGCTGCATATAGAACTCTACCTAGAACCTGGGGCGGGGGGGGGGGGTCTCCAGTCAGCAGGTGATAAATTACAGCGCAAGCTTGTTCCCCGAGGAGAGAAGGTGCATTGGGCTGCTCCCCTCAAGCTGGGACTGCCTTCAGAGGCCCCCTACGTGGGAACCACAGGCACCCCCCAGCCCCTCCGCAGGGTGAGTTTGAGATCGAGGGCCTCCCGTCTATATGCCTTGCAACTCTGGGGGGGTGGGGCAGGCTGGGGGATCTATGGGTGCTGCCAAGCTCCGGACGGAGCCAGACCAGGTCCTGCGAGGCCCGAAGCCGAAGCCTAACCTGAGCGAAACAGAGCCGTGATTCCCAGGTATGGGAAGAGGTGGGCAGGGAGACCTGTCCCGTTCTCAGAAAGCAGCTGCTGAACCATGCCTGCTCTCAGAACTGGGGGAGCAGTGGGTGAGCCAGCCCCCCGCCCCCAAGGCTCCGGCACTTTGTGCTGCGCCCGAGTGACCCTCAGCATGCTTCCTACCAGGATGCGTTTCCTCCCAGTGCTCAGCAACAGACCACGCACAGCCTTCAGGGCGCCCCGCTTCAAAGGATGCCCACCTTGGCCTGCCCGGAAGGCAAGATGGGCAGGCCAACCGGCCGCCTTCTCTGGCACCCGACTGACCCAGACAGCCGGCCCTGCCTGGGGACCGGTGACCACCTCAGCTGCCCGGGCAAGAAGCACTCCAGAAACATTACTGTTCTTTCCAAAATGCTGAGAGAGCGCAAAACTGAACGGAAGGCACTTACTGCTGGGCTGCCTCCAATTCCCCCGCCAAGGTCACTGCCAAGCTGCAAGAGAGAGAGGGGAGAGGGGAGGGGAGGGGGGGAGCGATTGAGAGAGGTGAGGTGAGGAAAGCAAGGGCCCGCTTCAGCGGAGAGGCCCGCAGCCAGAGGACAGGGGGCGCGCGCTTCTCGAGCGGCGCCGCACTTGCTTGCCCACCCCTGCACCAGCGGCCCAGGCGAGAGTCGCCCCAGTGAGGACAGATTGCGGCAAGCCCGAAATCCCAATAAAGCCCAGCAGGGGTGGGAAGCCCAACTGGGAGAGGCAGAAGGTTCCCCGTGTGCACCGACCGACAGCGGAGCTTGGCAGCCCTGAGTAAAGCTTCCTCCTGGGACACCCGCATTCCAAAGCAACAGAATTAAAAGGCACGGCGCTTTCGGCCCATCCAAACCGCTTCCAGGGGTGGTTTTGCACCCGCTGCCGTTCCCGCTCCACTGTGCGCTGACCTTTCCGGGCAGCGGGACAAGGGCCACGCGACGGGACGGCGACTGGACTCGTGACCCCCCCGCGGGGCCTCGCTGAGCCTCGGCCTCGGCCCTGCAATGAGCCACCTTTTGTGGCCAGCTGGCCCACAGCGTGCTTGCCCACGTGCCCACACTCCACCCCGGCAAGAACGAGGAGGGAGAGGCTGCAAATGGGCAGGAGGAGAGGGGCCTCAGAGCACCTGTGGGGGGTCTAGACGAAGCTGTGACCCAGGGCTGGCTGGGATACTTAGCGACAGCATGGCCTCTGCAGCGGCACGTGGGGTGGGAGCTGAAAAGTCCACCCTCGAGGGCACCCTTCCCTTCCAGGCTCTGCTAAGAATTTCTCCCCGCTCAGCCATCCCGGAAAAACAGCTCTGTTGTGCTTTACCACTGGTGCTTCTTGGGAAGACAAACCTCCACGCAGAGGGGCTGGCAACGGAGGGAGAGCAAAAGCGCAAGGAAAATCCACATTTCCCCCCACAAGGGGAAGGATTTGGCAGCTGAATTCGGGGTGAGAATGAAAGTGATGCGAAAATCTATCCCTCCCAAGGAGCAAACCCCCCAGAAACCTTCGTCTTTGATGCTCGATAGCACTGAGAGAGAAGGGGCATGTGTACGTGACTTTTAAAGCCTGCAATTCTTGTGATCGAAGATTGGCTAAACGTCAAAACCCGGCCAGGCAGGCAAACACGTTGGCCTCCTCAACCCGGATGGTCAGAACGGCTTAAAAACCAAAAAGGCGAATCCATGCATTCGTCTGGCCTGCCAAATTCGCTCATGGGACAGAATCCGCCTGCCCTGGGTGTGGAACGGGGACTGCACTTCAGTGGGAACAACCCACACACCTGCGTCTACGCCGGGCACCTCCGGGGCAGGGCTCCCTTCCAGCCAGCCGCCCCAATCCTCTGGGTGGCTTGACCTGCTCTGCTGTGATTCAGACAAAACAGTCGCCCAGGTTCTGTGGCGCCACAGCAGCCCCCGAGTATGGGGGATCCTGCTGCCCGACCCCAGAGAGCGCCTGAGTCCGTCGATGCCGCATCTGTGACAGCCAACACTGGCTGGCAGGGGCACTTTGGGCAGGACTTCCTGGTGCCCCCCTAGGAAGGGCTCCTGCGGACGGGCCCAGGACCACTGTGAGCCCAGTGGCCATCTGGCCACAGAGCCGTGGCCTCTCGGCATGGCTCTGAAGTGGCCACGAAAGCAGCTGAATGTGGCCAAGCCCATAAGGCCATGTGGCATAGCCATCAGGGTCCATCCAGGACTCGGGAGACCCAGCCTCTGTGTAGGGCAAGCCATAACCTCCCCCAATTCCCTTAAGAGGACCCGTGGAAAGAAGGTAATTAAGCAGAATCCGGCTAAGTCCAAGCCTTCTCCAGAGCACCTCCTCCCTTTTCCCACCCAGGGGGACACCAAAAATCGAGATCAGAAATCTGAACAGCTCCCACACAACTTCCCATTTTTGACACCCAAATAGTGCTGCTGTATCTTTTCAGTTGTGCCTGCACAGCCATGAGGACTAGGAGCACTGTGTTACGTGTGTTCAGTGACCTCCAAGGGGTGAGACACAGGCATGGCAGCACCCCCCCCACCCGCTCCTCTGTCCAGTGCAGGGAGGCCCGACCTCCCGGCTCTCCTGGGCCACGTGCCGGGCTGGGGGCACAAAGCTCCAGCATGTTTTCGCTAGCAGCTCTTAACCGCTGGGCCATTTTGGGGACGCAGACGTGGGGCAGAGGCAGGGAACCACCGAACGAGGCCCTGAACAGCTTGGGTCCAGGACACCTGGAGGACGCCTCCTTCCCTATGTGACCCCCTCCCCGCCCGAGACCGCAGGCGGAGGTCCTGCTCCGGGAGCCCTCCTTGAAGGAAGTAAGAGGGTGGCTACCCGAAGAAGGGCCTTTTCGGTGGTGGCGCCCCAACCTTGGAACACGCTCCCCAGGGAGCGTCGCCTGGTGCCATTTCGGAGTCAGGCAAAGACCTTTTGATTTCCCCAATATTTTAACAGTCAATTGGTTTTAACTTTGATTTGTTCATTATTTGTTGGATGCAGTGTCTTGGGTTTTTTTCTTGTATGTGATTGTTTTGTTTTTTGTTTCTTGTAAGGCTGTCCAGAGACTTTTAGTGTTTGACAGCATATACGAACTTTAAACAAGCAAACCAACGAGGGGCAGGGGGGGAGGGAAGGGGGCCACTCCTGCAGGGCTCCAGCGACATCCGTCCACCCCAAACCGTGGCCCAGGCATTACACGCCACCCTCGCACGACCGCTTGCTGCTTGCGGAGACTAAGACGCGCCACCGTTGCGCGCTGCTGGGGAGAGGTGGGCGTGCCGATGTTGATGGCAGCCAAAGATCTGCTGCCAGGCCAAGCGCCAGCCTGCCTGCAGCTGGCCGGGGTGTGCAGTAACAAGCAGGGCGGGGGGAGCAGAAATCTCCGGGCCGGCCTGCTGCGTTCCGGGCGAAACAGAGCGGGCAGCACGTCCGGTGCCAGGCCCTCCCATCTCTGGCTTCCCCTTGCGCCGGGACGGGGAAGGGAATCCCGAAGCCTGGATTCTGGTTGTGCGTGGCCAGCAAAGAGTCGGGGCCACGGACCCCGCGGCCGGAGCAGCTCGCGCCAGCAGCCCTCCCGCTGACGTGGAAGCGCTCCACTCACCAGGCTGTCCAGGCCCCCTCCCAGGAGATCCACGGCGCCCATCTGCATGGAGGAGACCTGGGGCACGTTCATTGGCGGGCCGAGGTCGAGGTTCAAGAGGTCGCCTAGGAGGTCCCCCTGGGACGGGATCACCTGCGGCTGCTCCAGGCCCTGCGCGGCCGCGGTCCCCACGGGGCTGTCTCCGGTGTCGGTGCTGCACGAAAAAGGGGCAGCGGCAAAGCGCTGAACCGGCGGCCTCCCGAGGAGAGGGCCGCGCGACTCACACGGCCCTCTCCAGCGAGCACCTTGGCCGAACTCTGCCCTGCCCGCGTCCGGCGGCCTGCCATGCTGTGGGCGACACACGGGAGGGCCAGGGCCTGCCCCCGGCCCTGTAGAGGGACTCGCTCCCCCCTTGTCGTTCCCCACCCCTTTGCCCGAGCATGGGGGTCATTTTGGCACACACACCTGCAGGTGGCCATTGCTGGGCTTTCCTGATTAGGTGTAAGCGGCAGGGCAGAGCGTGTTTTTTTTTTTTAAATCTGAGGAGCATGAGCAAAAGACTTTTAATTAAAAAATACACCGGGAGGTTTTGCTCCCTTTTCTTAGGTTTGCGGATTTCCTGCCAGATCTTTCCCCCAGAAAGCCTCCCACACAAGCACACCAGGTTGGTGGCACATGGCGGGCGTCTACTCCGAGGATGGAGCTCCCACAGCCCGAATCACCTCATTAAAGTGATGCACCAAAATGAAGAAGGAGAAGGCGGAAATTCAGCAAGATTTAACGAAACGGTGATATTAACAGGGGCCGTTTATACGCAGCCGCGTTGCTGGGCTCTGCCAAGCAGCTTTGCAAGAACGCGGCCGGTGGCGTGTCAAGCAGCCGCCTCCAAATGTGCTGCAGCCCGGACGGGCTGAGCCTGGCTGGAGGACCCGGACTGCTGCCGCCATGCTAGAACAGAGGGACAAGAGCCCGCACGGCCATTTCTTCCTCTGCCCTCCGCATCATTTTTTCCTTTTGTGACATTTCTCTTTTTAGACAAGGCAGCTGTGTTTTACTGATTAGAAGGCAGCTGCTCCAGGAGTCCCTCGTGGCTGAGGGAAGGGCAAGAACGGCTGGAGCCAGGGGGCTGCGCCCGACTGACGTACCTTCCGTGGTGGATGGGCAGGTGCTTGCGATGGATCCCGTGGCTGCCCTCCACGAAGGCATTGGGGGGCTTGTGGTAGACGGAGGCCAAGGAGCCGATGTGGCAGATGAGCTCATCCAGGAGCGTGGGCTCGATCAGGTCCGTCTCCTCCGAGATCAGAGGCTTCTCTGACAGGACCACCTCCTTGGCGGTGACGGGGTCCGTGGAAAGGAGGCGCCAGTAGATGTAGCCACGGTCACGCAGGTCAGGATTGTCAGAATCCTACAGGCCAGCCACACACACACACACACACAGGCAGAAGCACAGGACTTCCCGTCAGCAGTGCCTCGCGGTTCTCCCCATCTGGCTTTTCCAGGAGGCCTCGCCCCCCATGGAGCCTGCCACCCCAAGCGGCCTCAGACTGAGTCCAGCAAGCCCTCGGGCTGGGGGCCCGCGGGATGTCCGGGGCCCTTGTTCCCTGCTCTCTGTCCTGCTTCCTGGCCGCCATGAGCCCGGCCTCCTGGGGAACCCGGCAAGTGCTCGCAGGGGCCTCCGCCGGGAGCAGGGCCCATGCCCAAGTGGCGTCCCTCCGCCGTGCGCCTTGCAGCCCCTCCGCTCCGGCGGCAGAGGACTGGCCGCTACACAGCCAGGGGCTCTGGGCACGTCCACAGCGCCCCTTGCGGCTCCGCTCACTTCCGACGCAAGGGCCATGCTTGCTGGCGAGAAGACGGGCCGGCGGCAGCAAGCCGCCGAGAGCGACCCACGCTGGATGTCATCAGCCCCACGTCGCCCGCTGCCAGCCAGAGCAGCCCAGCCTCCCCCAGTCTGGCCCAGTCGCCAGGGGGATCAGCCTCAGGGCCTGCGTGAGAGCAGGCAGGGAAGGCGAACTGTGCCAGACTGAAGCCCCGCAAGAGCTTCTGGGGCGGGGGGAGTGGTCCTTGGGGCTCCACAAGCCCATCCGCAACCTGGGTGCTGTGGGCAAGCTTGCAAAACGGCGACTGGGTGTGTGCGTGCGGGGGGGCGGGGGGCTTCCTTATCCGTAAAATGGTGGTCTCGGTGGATCTGGCTGGTCACACGACCCTCATTTTACTGGAGGTCACAGGGAGACACAAAGGGGAAAGGAAGCGATTCACCCAAGGCAGGGCGGGGGCTGAGCTACAAAAGCCCCCCAAAGCCCCTGTTTTCTGCTCCAGGACCTATTCCACACAAGGTAGGCCGATAAGACTCAGTGACCAGCAATGCCGCGTGAGACAGAAAGCGGGCACAAGCTCCAAATGCCAGCGGCGTCTTTGTTTAATCTAATAAAAGGTCGGGGGGTCAGGGCACGCAGCAGGTAGCGGGCAGGGAGAGCCCACCCTAGAAATGCCCAAGCTCCTTGGGGCAAGGACCACCTACCCACCTGCAGAAATGCTCTCCCTTTTCAATGTGGGTGGCTGCAACTCAAAGCGCTTCACGACCTGAGAGGCAACCAGGTGTGCCCCCTGCACCCGAGGGCTGGGACGGGCTTCGGTCTAAGCTTGCGTGGGACTGTGTCGTGAGGGCTACCGCATAAGGTAACGGCCCTGCCATGCAAAAACGTCCACACACTGGTGCGTGAGGAACCTGGTTTGGGGGTGGGAATCCGTTGCACTTCCACAGCTTGGCCTCCCAGTCTCTGGCCTGCTTTCTCTTTGCGCTAAGTTGAAAGGCTGTCACAAAGAGGCAGGCCAGGGTCCTTCGAGACGCAGGAAAATGAGAAAGGGTCCAACGGAGGGGGGCAAAAATGACCCGGGGTTTGGAAACACTGCCCTGTGAGGAGAGACTGAGGGAACTGGGCCCGTTCAGCCTTGAGAAGAGAAGGCTGAGGGGGGACATGAGACCCCTCTATAAGGACCTCAAAGGCTGCCACAAAGAGGAGGGTCAAGATCTCTTCTTGCTGACGCCAGAGGGCAGGACACAGAATAGTCAGTTCAAGTTGTGACAACGCAGATTCAGGCTGGGCATCAGGAGAAGCTTCCTCACGGTCAGAGCAATACGGCAGTGGGACCGGCTGCCCGGAGAGGTGGGGGGCTCCCCCACGCTGGAGACGTCCAAGACGAAACCGGGCAGCCCTCTGAGAGGGGCGGCTCAACTGAGATTCCTGCACCAGCAGGGGCTGGACCCGATGGTCTCCTTGGCCCTTTCCAGCTCTCCTTCTCTCTGATTCTACGAAGCTTACCTCCCGCCGAGCATTTGCCTGGATGTCTGGTAGGAAGCAAGCCCAAGAGAGCCCGCAAGGCAGCCACTGTGGTTGTGCGCTCCGCAGAGCTGTGTGCCCTTTGCACAAAGAAGGGGCTCGCTGGCGTCCCCGGACTTGACCCTGGCTCGGCCTGCTTCCTGGCCAGGGCTGGGTGCAGGAAGGGGTCTGGCAAGCATGAGGACCGGATCCTGGCTGGGTCCACAGGCCTCGCCTCCTCCCCCTCCTCCTCCTCCTCACCCTTCACACGCTGCAGAGGGCAGACTCTGCCAAGGAGCGCCAAGTGCTTGCAGAGACAACGGAAGGTGGGAGGGAGAGGAGCAGCTGAGGAGCAGGGAGGAGCGTGCAGGTGAGGGCAGGCGGCGCCACCAGAGCGTGCGTCAGTGCCAGAGGGCAGACGCAGCGGCTCGTTCGAAGGCCTCACGCCGCGGATGCCGCCTCCCACACGGGAAGCCTCTGGGCCGCTCTCCACCTTCAGGTGTCCAACTGTCCAACAGACAACCCCACAGATCCGAAATGACACGCGTCCGTGCCCCGTGCACCAGGAGAGACCCCGGAGAGAGGCCTCGTACAGCCTACCAACCCGTTTGCAAGGCGTTTCGTGGAACCGCAGCCAAGCAGGTCAGGCGGCCCACACTCCTCCGTCCCCAGTGGCCAGACAGGTGTTGATTTCACGGAACTCGCGCTAGTTTAACCCTCGTGGGCGCCTAAAGCACCCTTCCCCAACACGATGCAGTGGCTGGCCTGCAGCTCCCATTTTCCCCAGCCAACCAGCAGCCTCCTCAAGTCAGGGCCAGGCACGCGCCTTACCTGGGTGGCGAGGCTCAAGACCTGCTGGACCAGCTCCTGCGTTTCGGACGGCTTCTTCAGGAACAGCTTCACAATGGCAGTCAGGAGGGTGAGCTGCACCTGGAGCGTGGAGGGGGGGGAGGACAAGGGACAAGGGAGGGGGCTCGCAGGAGCTCTTGGGGGCCACATTTCGGCCTTCTGGAGTATGAAGCTCAACACCCCCTGGTTTACCCCCAGTTGGCTGCAGGTCACTGTACAGGAATCACCCCGATCTTTTTCTGACCCCGAATCTCATTCCCAGGAGCTGCTGCCATTTTGCACCCTTGAGATGCATCTGGAGAGACCAGGGGAGGAAACCTTCTGACAACCTTATTCAGGGTTCGTTTGACATGTGACCCAGCAAACTGCAGGTTGTTTTGGGAAACCCCAAGCTGCTTGTTTCACTCCTCCTTCGCCTGCGTCCCTAGCCCTAGCCTCAGCCCCTTGGCACTTCAGTGGCTCTGTCAGGCCAGCGTGCAGAGCGCCTGCATTTCTCTTGCCTGTTTTTGCTCACCATATCTGGGGCCTGCTGAGAGCCCACGAACAATCCCTGCTTCTGGGTTCACATGCAGCAACGGTCTGTCACTGGGACGTGAACTCGGTTTGCCTGAACCCTGGGCGGCCTCATTTGCTTCTCCAAAGCACCGAGTGACACTCTGGAGGAGGGAAGGTACCTGGGTGCTTTCGTCATGGAAGCCTTCCAGAAAGCTCTCCAGGAGCTCATCTGCGTTGTCGATCCTTTCGGCGTATTCCCCCACGATCCAAATCATGGCCGCTCGGGCATCCGGCTCGTCTAAGGAGTCGAGGTTCTCGCACAGCGTGGCAATGATGCTCTCGTACCTGATTCACCGAGGCAGAGTTGAAAGCAGAGCTTAACACGGCGGATCGTGGCCACGTCCAGTGGGAGGCTCTGCCAGGTTCCTCTGGTCCAGACCGGAGTCGAGGCACGCGTCTCCTCCCTCCTCTTGCCTCCTTCCTGCACACCGGGCCCCCGAACAAAAGCACTGCACTCTGCTGCCGGCAGAGCGAGGGAGAAAGAACGACTGCAGCTCCGGCGCGCAGATCCCAGCTCTCCAGCGGAACCGCTCCTCTGACCCACTCCCGGAGCGAGCGAGAGGGCTTTCCGTACGGACACGGCAGGGACGCCCCGCTCCCCGAAGCAGCACTTACTTGTTGGGATACTTGCGGAAGATGTCCCGGATGACCACGATGGCCTCCTGGACGACGTAGTTGACCTTGGTCTGGATGAGGTCCAGGAGGGTGCTCACGCAGCGCTCGGCCGATTGCTGCCAGGGAAGAGGCAGGCGGTCACCCCGCTCCCGAAGCCGCCCTGGGCCCAGTGGAGCAACGTCGATGCGCCCGCCCAAAGCCACCCAGGCCGTCTCCGCCAGCGCTAGAGAATGCCAGGACCCCAAGAGGGCCCACGCTGCGTCGCCACAGGAGGCGGTGTTCTGGAAACCCAGGGGTGGGCAACTTCCAGGCCGTGCTCAGGCCCGTCTGCTGGGGGAGTGCCCCGCCGCCATTTCCCTTCCCTGGGCGCGATCCCATGGCCCCCCCACCACGGCAGAAGTCACAGGGGAGGTGCCCGGTGTGGCTCCCACTCTAGGAATCCCGGACTCCCTGCTGTGCAGCTGCCACGGATCTGCTACTAGGGCGGTGTGAGGAACCCGCCTTTGGGGGAGCCCATCGGATTCCCGGGCTCGGCTCCCCAGCGGCCCAGAGTCTGGGCTCCTGGCCAGCGCACCTGGCACGTGAGCCCCACGTGGTCTGTAAGCAGCAGCTCTCGTCCGAGTGCTGCGACCGAGCAAAGGCGGCTGGCTGCGAGGGGCTTGTCAGGGAAGCCGTCCCCGCAGGCAGCGGCCTCTTCCACGCCACCTCTTGGCAGCTGCCGCGGACGGGGAGGAAGGCTGCCGGCTGCACAGGCAGGAGTCCGTGGGCATCTGTGGACTGATCCTCAGTTCGGCTCGCTTCGCAAGACCGGGCTAAGCAGAAGGGGAAGCCCGCAAAGGCTAGGAGGAACGGATTCTGACTGGGTTTGTCCCACACCGGAGCCCCGCTCAGTCACAGAGCCCTTGTGCTGCACGCCGAGGCGGCCTGGCAGTGCCAACCATACCAGACTAGATGGAATCAGGTCCGACTCCGACTCCTTTAAACCAGACCATGACCCGAAACCAGGAGGAGTGGCCTCTGACTTGATTGTCTCAGGGGATACCTGGAGCTCAGTGGCAGGGCAGGTGCTCTGTGAGCCAAACATTCCAGGCTCGATCCCCAGCATCTCTGCCTAGGGCTGGGAAAGTCTGTGGGACCACTTGCCTGGATTCCAAGTGGCAGAGCTTCTCGAGGAGGCCTGCCTGCGTGCTTTCACCCCTTACACACGCTAACCTTTTTTACTGCAGGCGTTGAGCAAGAGAGGCCCCTGCAAGTCCCGGGTTTTGGAGCACGGGGCCTCACGCTCCCACCACCTCTGCTGCCCGCCAAGCCCTTGACGTGAAGCGGGCCAGCTGGGCAGCAGGAGAGCCCCGCCACTTGGAAGGCTCCCGCTTCCCCTAGCCGCTCGTCAGCCTCGACTCTTTTCGCCAGAGTAAGGGTCCTTGGAGGCTGGCTGAGCAGGACACACGCAGCACTTCACACGCCTCCTGGGAGAAAAGGGGAAGATGCCGCGTAACACGGGAAAGATTCTCGGCTGAGGCAGTGTGCGCCTGCTGTCCTGGCCCCACCGTGTCAATTCAGCACAGCAGGGTCCCCAAAGAGTACAACGCCCCTTCCGGTTCTGGACTGTCTTCCAAAACAGTCCTCCAGACCTGCTGGACTGCAACGCTGATGATACCCAGCTCCACCTCTCGTTTTCCACTAATCCAGGTGAGGCAGTGGCTGTGCTGAACCGGTGCCTGGCCGAGGTAATGGAATGGATGAGGGCCAATAAACTGAAACTCAATCCAGACAAGACGGAGGTCCTGTTGGTTGGCGGATCGGGTTTCGGAGAGGGTGGATTTGACCTGGTCCTGAATGGTGCAACACTCCCTCTTAGGGACAACGTCCGCAGCTTAGGAGTTCTCCTCGACCCGGAGCTTTCTTTGGAAGCTCAGGTGACAGCAGTGGCGAGGAACGCCTTCCTTCAGCTTCGGCTGATTAATCAGCTGCGCCCCTACCTGGAGTACGACTGCCTGGCGACGGTGACACACGCGCTGGTGACTTCCCGCCTAGACTTCTGTAACGCACTTTACATGGGGCTTCCCCTGAAGACGGTCCGAACACTTCAATTGGTGCAAAATAGAGCTGCCAGGCTGCTGACGGGGACGGGGCGTTATGCTCACATGACTCCAGTCCTCTGTCAGCTTCACTGGCTTCCCATTGAAGCCCAGGCCCAATTCAAGGTGTTGATTATGACCTATAAAGCCCTAAACGGCTTGGGTCCTGGCTACCTGAACGAGCGCTTACGTCCATATATGCCCGACCGCCCTTTGAGATCTGCGGGAGAGGCCCTTCTCCGGGAACCCTCCATGAAAGAAATTAGGAGAGTAAGTACTCGGAGGAGGGCTTTCTCTGCGGTGGCGCCCAACCTATGGAATTCACTCCCCAAAGAGGTCTGCCTGGCACCGTCGTTACTGGTTTTTCGGTGCCAGGTAAAGACCTTTTCATTTAAACATCATTTTAATTGTTAAAATATATGATCTGGCCAGGGCAACTTCTTCTTCCTTCTCTTTTCTCCTCCTATATTATTTATTTACTTATTTTATACTGTTATTTTTAATTTTATATTATTATGTTTGAAACTCAGTGTATTTTTTGTTATTTTTGTATTTAATGGTAATTTATTATGTTCTATTGTATTTCAATGTATTTTATTGTGTTGTAAGCCGCCCCGAGGCTTCGGCAAGGGGCGGCATAGAAATGTTATAATAACAACAACAACAACAACAACAACAACTCCCCTCATCCTTGGCCATAAGGCTGTTAACTTTTACAGTGCCAAATGCCTGGGTAAGGGGGAAACCAGCCTGCACAAGGAAACCAGCCAGTAATGTATTTGCTTTTCTCTTCCTGCCCTATCATTTTTCCTTTTGTGTCATGACTTGTAAGCCACCCCAAAAGCCTTTTTGGCTGAGAAATGGGTCAAGAAGGCTATCAACAAAGATGCACATGAAAGTCGCTGCTCGGAAAACTGCCAGGCACCCCATGCTGGTCCTAAACTGACGCTCCATCAGCCCCAGAGGTGAGATGCAACATCACAAACCGGGAAAGCCGAAAAAGGTGGGGCTCTGTGCTTAATGGTTTGGTGTGAATTTCCACCAAAACGAAGACCCTGCCAACACAGCCATGAAGACAGGGAAGGGTCACCTAGGCCAGGCAGAGTCACCTCAACGGAAATCAGCACTGGCACGCACCTCGACCTTAATGGCGCAGCGGCCGATGGCCCGCACAGCTTTGCGGACAAAGTCCACGTCGACTTCTGTGGCGTATTCCTTCAGCTCAGCCAAAACCTGGGAGAAACACAGAATTAAAAGAAAGGGAAGGAAGAAAAGATTAAATTTGGTGGCTCTAACACCGGCCATCCCCTCCCCAGAATGATGAACGGATGATGCTCTGCTCCAACAAAGGGGAATCAGTCTCCTCCTCCTCCTCCTCCTCCTCCTCCTCCTCCTCCAAGATTCTAGCCCTCAAGGATACAGGTGGCATTTCCGGAAGACACCCATGAAACACCCCATTACACGGTGAATGGGGAAGAAATGTTCGTATAATACGGACTGTGCCTCCCAGGCCGCGCATCTTGCAGCTCCCGAACACACGCACGGAGGGGGGCCGTGGCTAACCTGAGCGATGTTGGCCTGTGAGGCCAGGCGGATCATGATGTCCAGCTTCTCCAGTTTGACATAAATGGGGTCGTTGTACTTCACAAAGAACACCTTGATCTCCTGCTTCAGGATCTCCGGCCTGGGGAGGGCAGCGCATGCTCACACCGCGCCATCAGCCCCGGCAGCGCCCTCCGTTACAGCCAGGAGGAGCCCACCCGTCACCCTCCCTGCTGCACCTCTGAAGAACCCGCAGCCGCAGAAATCCCGGGACCGTCCAGCCGTCTGCCAGGGCTGCCTTACCTGAGCTGGAGCCCTTCAGATGGGTTGGGCCGGGAAGGCCCGCCCAAGGATGGGTGCTGTAGTCCAGCACTGAGGTGGCCGTGGGCGCATAGCCCCAGTGCTGGCAGTTGCCGCCTGACCCACGGGAAAGTTTACCCCAACCTGAGCCCTCCCCGGGGGGAGTCGGGCAACAGCTCCCAGAATCCCCCAGCATGGCATCAGCCGGAAATAGAAAAGCTCAGGTGAAGCGATCTGGGAGTTAACCTTTGGAGCGCGTCTGGCTAGGCGTGAATCCAGATGTGCAGAGGATCCGGAAAGCGCCAACTTTGGCACAGCACCCGCTCCTCCCTGGAGAAGGGCTGCCGTTTCAGGGAGGGGAGGCCGGCCCACCCAAACCCTGCTGGGTTTCCAGCACCAACCAGACGTAACTGAAGGGAATTGTGCCCCGTGCGGGTGGTGGCCCCTGGGGAACCCTCAGGATTCGAGGCCGGCCCAGGGCCCCATTTAGCTGTCCGGCTACTAGGCTGGGACTTGCCCTCTACTCCAGAAGGCTGCATGTGTGGGGTGAGCTATGGGTCCACCCAGCCCCGTCTCGTCACACGATCCCCCCTGCTGGGCGGCGGTTCCGCCCAAAGGCACTGCAGCCCCCGCCCGTCCCCGCCGGGCCGCCTGACCTCTTCTGGACGATGAGGTTGATGTTCCGCAGGGCGACGTACTGGACCTCGGGCTCCCCGGAGAGCAGGGTGACCAGCGGTGGGGCGAGCTTCTTCAGGAGCATGTGGTGGTAGTCCGAGTCGCGGGGGAGCAGCTCCAGGAACTTCATCAGCACCTTGACGGCCGAGAGCACCACGGCCGAGTTGGCGTGGGAGAGGCGGGGGGTCACTCGCTCGCAGATGCTGCCCAGGGGAGGAGAGGCGGTGGCTCAGGCCCTGGCCCTCCGCCAGGCCAGCGCCACCACCACTGCGGGGGGGGGGGGGGGCCGGGGGGGGGGGGGGGCCCCAGCCCCCCCCCCGGGCGGGCCCCCCCCCCGGGGGGGGGGGGGGGGGGTCTCGGCTGGAACGGGTGGCCCGAAGCAGCCCTCCCTGGACGCACTTCTCTCTGCAGGGGGCCACCCGTGCTCCCATATGTTCTGCCTTCCCCAGCCTCTCCCCCCAGAGCGGGGATCAGACTTTCTCAAAGCCCCTGGGGGTGCCAGAGAAGGCCCGTGCGCGGCTGGCTGCCGTGTGCTGGGGGAAAGGGAAACGGCGCGCGAGAAAGGTGGGAAATCGCGCCTGGCTGAGACTAGATCGGCCTCTGGTCTGAAAAACGCCCTCCACACGTGCTTTAGAAGGGAAAAAGGAAGGTGGAGATCTCATTCTCTCGCGGCCAGCGCCTGCTAGCAAAGCTCTCTTCCAGAGCCGTTTCGGCCTGCCCCACAAGACCGGCACGCCAGCGGCCGCTGAGAGGTCCTGCGACGAGCAGCTCTGCCGCACAGGAGGGGCCCCGTCCGCCTGCCAGACCTCGTGGTGAGCCCCCGGGGGAGCAGCGTTGTGCCTGCAGCAGAGGGCCAGCCGGGCTACCTTTGGGCCTCCCGGTCATCTTTCGGGTTGTAGTTGGACAGGCAGTCCAGGATGAAGATCTGGCCCCACTCGGTACATTCGTTCAGGGCGGTGAGCAGCTTGTTGATGTTCTGCGGGTTGAGGTCCAGCAGGTTGCTGTTGGGGTGAGACTCGCTGATCTCGGACAGGGCTGCCACCGCGTTGGCCACCACCTGCGGGGGGAAGAGGCGGCTCAGTGGCGGGCGCCCCCGGGGGCGCTGCAGGGGCCCGGCGCACGCTGGCAAGTCGGGCTGAGGACCAGAGCAGTCCAACCCAGGCTGTGCCACCTCTGGCTGCCGCGCATAGGGACGTCTCTCACGGCTCTGGGCTGCTGGCACAGCTGGAAGTTTGAGCGCGTGCTGCGAGCTCTCCCACGGATTTGCCATTATGGTGGGCGCAGCCAGGCACAAAACCCGGACTTCTCAGAATGCAACGCTGGTGCAACTCAAGGAGAATTAACTTGCCTGAGAACCTTCAAGGGAAAGGCGGGGGCTCAGCTCTGCAGCGCAAAATGGCTCCCTGGGACCCCGCGGGGCAGCTTTGCACAATCCCAGCCCCACCCCCAGTTTGCAAACCATTTTAAGAAAACATCAAAACCAAGAGAGGCAGGGAGCTGCCGAGAGAGGAGACCCCCGCACCAAACCAGGGGCAATCAGTCTTACCAGCCCCCCCACATGAGATGTGTCAGAGCCCAGCTTCCCATCAAAGGGTTTGGCATCCGAAGGTATTTGTCAGAAGACGTGCCTCTCTGAGCATGACCAGAGTCCCCTACCCATCACACACTCACACAGAAAGTACAGGGTATTCATAAGCATCCGTGAACAGAAGCGCAAAGCCACGTCCAAAAGACGGTTCTCATGCAAAAGAGTGATGGAACGAACTCTTGCATCTTCGGCAAGAAGAATGTCACGTAACAAGACCCTGCCCAGACTTTTCCCCAGTTTGGTGACTGCTAGATACTCTTGCACTACACCCCCCATCAGCCCCAGCCAGCAAGTAACCCCAAACATGGGGTCGTGAGCGAGTTAGGGGTGCCTTCTGCACCGGGCTGGACCGGAGGATTGAACCCTTTGCGGCCCAAGAGCTGAATTTCCTTCTTGGGGATGGGATCTGCGGAGCGGGTGGGATCAAAGGCAAAAGGGGAGGAAGCCACAGCACAAAGCACTTCCAGGCTAGTGGGGCCTGAATGTGCCTCCTGCCAGGCACGGATCCTCTGCTTTCCAAAGCAGGCAGGTGCAGAAGCTGGCGACGAGCCATCCCTGGCCGAGGGAGGCGTGGAAGAGGCTGCGACCACCGTGGGGGCACCAGAAGGTTCGAGTGGCCGACGGACAGGCCACCAGCCGCCCCAGGAGAGCACGTTTACCCCAGGAGAACAGGCAGGGTGGGTCAGCCATCAAACCAAGGCTTTGAAATAAAAATGAAATAAAAGCAGTGACAACCCCCAAAACAAAGCATTGGGCGTGTCCCAGGAGGGGGGCACTGGTTCCCAAGCCATTTCTTGTCCGCTACCGTGAAGAGCCAACGGGGGGTTGTGGACGGGGCATGCAGCCCCTCCCCCCCCCCGAGCCACCGAGACGGGCAGAATGCAGGGAGCGCGGGGCCTTGACGAGGGAGGTGGACGCGGCCTGCCCCCTCCACCAAGCGAAAAGGGAAGGGCCAGACCGGGCTGGGGACAGAGCGGCGGAGAAGCAGGCGCGGAGCAGGGCCACAGGGCAAGAGGAGCAATTAGGCTGCTTCGCTATCATCTGGGGCCAATTGGAAACGAAACCAAGGGTGGAATGTGGGCAATGGGGCAGCGTGCCCCGCCACGTGGCACACCGCATCTCCCGCCTCGCCTCCTGATACTTTCCGGGAGAGGAAGGGGGCTGCGGCTGGAGCAGGAGAGGCAGCGAATGCTGGCTGGCTGGACGCATGATCTGGAGGCAGGGAGCCTGGCCAGCATCGCCGGCTTGAAGAGGTTCTGGGGCCAAGCCACTGCTTCCCCGGGACCCGACAGGATCACCGGCCACCTGAGCAGACAGCAGTGGATCAGACAGGCCGTGGACCTGATCCAGTGCAGTGCCAGGACAGGGCCCACTCATCCTGCAGGGGAGTGTCAACCAGACCCTGGAATGGGTCCGGATCCGGACGTGGAGGAGGAGGCTCATCTGAGGAGGCAGGGCCAGAGCAGCACAGCGGGCAGCCGAGGAAGCCAGGGCCTTCCCAAGGCGGAGTGTGGGGAACTGGGGCGGCCGGCCGGCCCACGGGCGCAGCTCTGGTCAGAGGAGGAAGCCCAGTGCGCAGGAGCGTGCTGCTTGCAGAAGCCAGCTCTGTGCACAGGGAGCGGCCCTGGCCCGAGCGCTGGGGATTTCAGCTACAGGGACAGGAGCGCGCTAGACCGCTCACATCGGTTCAAAACCAACTTCCCACCGCGGTTGCATTACATGAATAGCCAAGCTCTATAAAAAGCCAACGCAGCCCGTTTCTTTTTTGTTAGTCATTTCTATGAAGGCTTGATCTGCAACCTACGGCCAGCAGCCAGATTGGCTGGCTCTGGGTTCAGCATAATACAAGCCTGTGATTAAAACACAGTCGTTGCATGTAACTCCTGGAAGAGAAGGCAGTTCCTGGGGCGATGCGGAGGTTGAGGCAAAGGAAATCAGGATCCTGGGCCCCAGCTGAGGGGGATAACCCTTCCCTCCACTCCAAACCCTGAAGAGTTGCTGTCGCAGCCTCCAGAGATGTCAGGCTCCAGCTGCTGCACAGCTGACGGGGCTCTATGGGAGATGCGAACTCAGAACATCTGGATGGCCCAGGCCGCCTTCCCCCACTTTGAGCGAGGTGGGCTTCACAAATCTCCCGCCAGCTCAGCTTGGAAGGCCCTCCTTATTTTAAGAGGCTCGAATTGTTTGCAAATCTGTACACGCATAAACCAAGTACAAAAGAAAAATATCAGGCGTTATATGACCTGCCTAGAAATATCGATTGGAAAGGGGAAGGCTTCAGCAAAGTGGTAAGAACCCAGAAGGTACGAAGTACCAGAGGACACTGTTGTAAAAGCGTCTTATTCTTGGCCGTGCAGGATCAGGCCTGCAGAAGACGAGCAGGGAAGCAACAGAGCCACTGGGGAGCAGGGGATCTTTCACATCCCTGACCCAGAGTTTAAGGCTCCGCACACTACCCTCTGAGAGGTGGCCAAGCCCACGAGCACAGCTAGCTTTCAAATCCTAGCTGCACAGTTTGGGGAATATCTTGAATCTAAACACCGACAGGAAGGTCTAGGGCCTTTACCAATCAATGGTGATCACACCCTTTAAAGCAGGGATGGGGAAATGCTTTCAGCCCAACGCCTGAACTAAATTTCAAACAAGCTCCTCAGAGGTATGACCCAGCAGGAGGCAGGGCCGAAGACAAAAGCGTGGGACTAAAAGAGTTTTTAAAACCCCATCACTGCCGCTTAGAAACTCCCCCCGTCAGTAGCTAAGCCGTTCAACTATGCAGAGAGAGAGCCAGTGTGGCATAACGGTCTCAGGCGATCCGGGTTCGAGTCCCCGCTCAGCCATGGAGCCAACTGGGTGACTCTGGGGCAGCCACAGACTAGCCTACCTCACAGGGTTGTTGTGGGATAAGATTAAAGGCAGGAGGGGGAGAATTATGCAAACCGTTTTGAGCTGTTTCCAAGAAAAAAGGTGGGATGCAAATCTAATAAATCAATAAACAAGTGAGGGGGAGATTGCACAAAAGGCAGGAAGGTACCAATTGACCTTGACTGAGCGAAAACAGTGATGAAGAGGGGTGTCAGCTTTTGATCTGCTGGAATGGAAGATATGATGAAAATATACCTACCTGCATTTTGGTTTATTCATGGTTTGTTGCAGGGGAAGGGAACACAATTACTCAAAGGTGAAAATCACAATAATCTCAATTACCTATCGCTCTGTTCTCTCTGCACTCTGCAATTGCCAAAGAAAGAAGTGGAAACCTTTCAGAAAGAGGCTTTTCAGGACCAGCGTTCTCTGTTAGAGCAAAAGGCAGCAGAAAGAACGGATTTTTCCTCCCCCTTTTCTACACAGCAGCCAGCAAGTGCCGCCTGTTAGTGCAGGCGCGTTGCCGGGAAAGGGAACACACAGCTGGTGCCGCCGCGCCGCAGCCGGGAGGAGCAATCGCCCGGAGAATGGGCACTTTTCAAAACGCGGCCTCCGTTCAGCATCGGGAATGACAGGCTGCGGGCAGGCGCCTGGCAGGCGGCGGGGGAAGTTAAGGGGGCGCCTGCGCCTGAAAGGACCGCGGCGCCAGCAGCTGATTGGCCGGCCGGCGGGCGGGCGAGGGTGCAGAGGGGAGGGCCGGGCCGGGCCCGTGCACCTGCCTGCGCAGCCCGTTCGGCGTGGGCTGACGGTGGAGAGGCGGCAGGCCTCCTGCCCGGCGGGAGGCTGCCCTGCTTCCGGCAGGGTCGCCGGAGCGCGCCAGCGGGCGCAAAGGTGGCCAGCGCAGTGCCCCGGGGAGCCGCGGGGCCCTCACCGGGCCTCCCATCCCAAGCCGCTTGTGGGGCGACTCGGGCAAAGGCTCCCGGGTGGGAGGGCCTGCCCTGCACTTCCGCGCTGCTCAGGGGCTGCAGCTTTCCAGGTGGCAGAACTGCACCGCACGGGCCTCTGGGAAACTGCCGCCTGAAAGCGCTGGGCGGGTGAAGCCAAAAGGCCGGAGGAACGGCTTACAAAATGCTGGCGGTGACCTATAAAGCCCTGAACGGCTTAGGACCTGGACATCTGAAGGAGCGGCTCCTCCCTGCGTGCCTTCTGGCCCCTCTCTGGGAGCCCTCCATGAAGATGAGGAGGGGGGCTACCCGGAGAAAGGCCTTCTCGGTGGTGGTGCCTCAGGCATGGAATGCGCGCCCCAGAGAGGTCCGCCTGGCACCATCTCTGCATTCTTTTTGGTGCCAGGCTAAAACCTTTTTATTTGCCCATTATTTAAGGTTGGCTAGGTTTTAACGTGGATTTTATTTTATTGGACTAACTGGATGCTATGCTTCATTTTATTGTTTTTATGGTAGACCGTCCCACTCCCAAGCCTGACAGCTGAAAGCTTTAAATAAATGAATAATGAAATAAACAAATAAAATTCCTTGGCACAAGATGTGTCCAAGACCGGTGCTGGCAAAGTTCAGGCTACTGCTTGTAAGAACCTTCCCCGGCCTTTGCTTGGATTCCTCAGCGGATGAGGGCCCTCCCCTCCTCTCCAATCGCCGTGCTAGAAAAGCAGGGATGACGGGCATTCCAACAAGCAAAGCAACCCAGTCCTCAGTCACAAACAAACGCAGCATTTCTGACTTAGAATTCAGCAATCGACACAGAAATATTCGTTTAACCACGTATTTCCAGTTTCAACCAAACTTTAACTTTTCTTTAAACTGAAAAGTTTTACAGGTAATTGTTAATCCCAACCAAAAATGGCATCCAAGGAACAGAAAGCACCGAGTGCCCTCTAAGCTTCTTCTACATCCTGACACCCTTGTCCATACGGAAATGGCAGAAAAAAGAAACCCTGCTTTTCAACCAATGGACCAACCTGTACTGGTTTAACAAAACGGCCAGAGACGCGCCTGCATGCAGCTTCCCCCAGCTTGCCGCCTTTCAGATCTTTTAGCAACAATCCCCAGAATTTCTTCAAGATCCCCAGCAGGGTCTTCCTGGAGGCACCCGCTTAGCTGATGTAGATGGAAGGACAGGCCAGAGGGCCTCCAGATGGAAGGATCGTGCTAACCAGCAGCCGGAAGGCATCGTGCAGAGAATCCAGCTTTTTCCTATTATTAACGCTTTTCAACAGTGAGAAAACCAAGATGGAAGCAGTGGCAGGAAAACAGGGGACTGCCCTGATGAATCCCACGGACAAGGCAAGGCTTCTCTGCCGTGACCAGCAGCCAGGACTCTGGGCCAGTTCCGCTTCAGCAGGGCGTGATGGGAAGAGCGCTTCCCTTGATCCGGAGACGCAGCTCCATCAGCAAGGCGGGTGGGACCCGCCTGCGGCCGGGCATTCCCCACGTCACTCGTGCACTGCCCAGGAAGCCGGGGCATCAGGCACCACTGACAGGAACTGCTCTGGTTTCTGCGGGGGTCCCCGCGAGGCCCACTCGTGCGGGGCGGGTGCCGCAGAGCTGGCAGGGAAGGGCAGGGCGGACGCCCTCCTGGGAGACGGCGGCCAAACCCGCTCAGGCTGCCCTCCGGGTGGGATTCTCGGCCGTCCGGCAGTCAAGCACTGCCCCCTTGTGGCCTGTCCCAGCCAGAGCCGGCCCGGCACGCTCCCCGCCTGCGGCACCGGGTGGAGTCGGTGGGGGGGCTAGATTTGGGGGCGGGGGTGCTGTGATGTTCCTGGAAGTGGGACACAGGGGTGGGGGAGGGGGGTCCTTTCCCAAAGCACAAGCGCTCATGAGGAAAGACAGAGGCGGATCGCCCCGCAAGCTAGCAGGAACCGGAGAGCCTCAGAGTGGCTTCTGCTCGGGAGGTGGCCTGCTCTGACCCTCAGCACCCGCCACCTACCTACCTCTTGGGCCACATTTTTCCTCCCCCCGAGGCCCTCCATGCCCCCCCATGAAGATCCAGCTCGCCTGCCTCCAGCCCCTTCTCCTAGCCCCACTTGCCTCGGGGGCTTCGGTGACGTCACAGCCCTGCCGCAATGACCAAGAAGGGCTCAGAGATTACGTTTGCGTGTTTTAAGTGGGGGTGCTGAAGGCCCTTCCACCCCGGGATGGGTTCCATGGTGGGGGGGGGGGGCTTGTGGTGTGCAGGGCCAAAGCAAAAGAGGTAAACGTCTTTTAGCCTGAAGTTCTTGCTGTTGGTCACTCAGCCCGAGAGGAAGCCTTTCAAATCTTCTGGAATGGAGGAAGAACTGCAGGAAAACTGGGAGATGGCCAGACCTTGGGGAGATGGAGCAGAGCGGCATGGCCTGGAACTGCTCCCCAGGTCCGAGGCTTTGCACCTCTGCTTTAAACTCGCTGGAGCTGCTGTTTGGCAGAATTACTCTGCTGAAATTAATAAAATAAAATAAACACATGCACACTCTTTTAATATGAGGCCCTGTTCTTTCCCTTGCTCATTCTCGGGATAAAGATTCTTTTGTCTCTGGCCCTGAGGATAGTTAAATAAATGCTACACAAGAACAAGAACGGGAGCCTTCCTGCTGCTCTCTCACCAGAGGAGCCGGGGGCGAGAACGCCGCGTTTCTGAGATCGTCACTGTTCACAGCGAGGGTGCCTGCACAGAGCCTCGTTGGAGGGGTGCCCGTGGCAAGCCAGATGGGACACTGTGTACTCTGTGGGGAGTGCAGAGGGAACGGAGCACCTGCGGATTCCACCGGTGCCATTCCCTTGGGAAGACCACAAGGCTGGCCAGAGGAACTCTCGGGCCCTCCTCAGGGAGGGACTTTACCCATCTGCCACGGCCTTCCACTCCAGGGTGCCCTCGGGCAGGGTGGGGCAACCTCTGCCTGCACCCCCCGCCAGGAAGGGAAGCTGGGAGATCCAGATGGGCCTGGGGGTGGAGGGAGGCCAGATCCAGTCCTCGCAATGGGGAAAGGGAACCGGGGCTTGCAGGGATGGGGGGGGGGCTGCTATTTTTAATTAATTTCCACTTAATCCAGTGGAAGAGGCATGCTGTCCATTCAAGGTGGCACAGCCCCCCCCCCCCCCGGATGCCAAGGCAAGGCTGGTCCTTCCCAGGCCCCCCACCCGGGAAGCGTCCTGCCCACTGGGGAGGAAACCACTGACCGTGGCGCAGGGTGGGGGCTCGAACCTGCTGCGTGGCCTGCGCAACATGCGCGCTCTTCCAGGGGCCGAGACGGGGGGGGGGGGGGGGGCAGGCGCGTTACCATGGGATTGGAGTCCGCGATGAGGTCCCGCAGGGAGTCCAGGAAGCCCTGGTCCTCGACCATCTGCGCATTGATGTCGTGCAGCTTGGCCACGCAGACGGCCGCCGTCTTGCGCACGTACGGGTCCTCGTCCTTCAGGCACTTGCGCAGCGGCTCGCACAGGTACTCGGTGATCTTGTCCACGCGGATGCAGCCCATGGTGCGCACGGCCAGGGCACGGATGAGGGGGTTGGGGTCCTCGCAGTCCTGCCGGGGAAACGGGGAGGAAAAGAGGCCGCTGGTGAGAACAGGGGAGGCGCCGTGCAGAAGTACGGGGTGCCAAGCACCCCGGAGTGGGAACGCAGGCAAGCTGTGCTCGGCTGCAGTTTTATACTAGCAAAATGTTACTCTCTCCCAAGAGGCCCCAAACTGTGAACAGTTTGGCCCATAAAAATGCTTGAAGTCCCACGGCCGACATCACCAAAAGTTCAGACACGAACGGCTACCCAGGAAGCGACAGCTGCAGAGGGCTGCGACTCCTATTCTTCCAATTTTCTTAATATCATTGCTATGCCACCCAACAGCGGAAGCTCTCTGGGTGAGCCATCAATGCAGGACAGCAGAACTTAGCTGGGCTGCAGGAGAGAGTCCTTGCAGGCCTTTGGGGAAGAAGGGGCTGCGTTGTGTGTGTGTTCGGGGGTGCAAGAGAAGCAAACGAGCTGCTAATAGTGGGAAAGGACGGGGCAGAAGTAAAGGTCTGGATCAGATGCATGGATTAGACTATGGCCAGCCTTTTAATGTGGCCAAATCTTATGCCTTCATTTTAGATTTTCCACCAAGAACAAGCCAAAAGATTCAACGTGCTTTTCTGCCCGAGCACCTGGGGAAGAAGTGCTCAGGGTGGGGGGGCGCCTTTCCATCACCCGCATCAGGCAGCACGGCAGATTTCCTCCCTGGAAGGGATTTTGCCAGCTGCTGGGAGACACCAGGCGTCGGGATTCCCTCAGAGAAGGGGAGGCGAGCAGGTGGCGGGAGGGGATCAGGGCCGGGTGCAGTGGTGCCAGGACGCCGGGGGGGCGATGGGGGTGCATCGACGCCCAAGCTCACAGCAGCAGCTTCGCCCAAGCCCCAAGCCAAGTGGAACCTGCCCCGCTCACAGCCTCTGTGGAAGGGCCGTTTCCTCGAGGAGGTTCGGCATTTGAAAAGGGGGAAGGCTGCGAGGCGAGGACAGAGGGGGCTCCGGGTGTCCCTGCGGGAGGAGGCCCCACTCCTCGCCGTCGGGGGGCGGCGGCCGCTGTGCCGGGGCAAACCATCAGGCTGCGGCGGCCGAGCGCCAGGTCACCTTCACGAAGCTGTTCACGGCCATGATGGCCATGTCCGGCTGGCTCTTGGCATAGTTCATCAGGTACAGGTAGACCAGCTTCTTCAGCTCCAGGTTGTCGGTCTGCATGCAGTTCACCACGTCCGGGAAAAGGGAGCTGGCGAGAAATGGGGGGGGGTCAGGTTGGGGCACCAACTTGGAGACCAGCGAGGCCACCTGGCACCCCTCCCCGGGATGCGGATTACAACTCCCATCACCTCATCTAGGGATGCAGAGACTTAGCAACATCTGTTGCATTGGCATTTTGTGGATTGTCAGGCACTTTTTGTTTCCCAGTGTGTTCCTAGGGTTTTGTGCAAATCCACATTTGCACGAATTTGTACACCCAAAAATGCATGCATGCATGCCTCTCAAATACTCAAGCCCCCCCAAATGCACATTTTCGATTTTTTCTTTTTCTTTATGGCTAAGCTTGCAGAAAATTATGGAATGCAAAAAACATGCAAAACCCCAGCCTGCAGTTCTGTGATATATGGAAATGAGGAAAAGCCCATCGTCTGCAGAATCCAAGGGTCGGATTCATAAAAACTTGTGCTCCTCTCAAGTGTGAAGGATTCTGTGACTGGCAGAGTCATCCGGCACAACTGGAAGATGCCACCTTGTGGACTGTTCTGCCGGACTGAGAACGGCGCCTCAATTGTTTGTTTTATTTAAAGTTTTTATATCCCATACTTCACCGAGGCTCCGGATGGCAATATTGCAAGCGACAGTCCCACAGCTTGCTCTCCGAGGCCCTCTGAACAGCGGGCAGGGCGATGTTCATCCTCGTCACAAATCACGTGGCGCACGCCCCATTTGCAACCCTGAACAATAACGCAGGAAGGAGCGCGACTGGCGGGGGGGCACACCGTTTCTGGAACCCACGCTGGTGCTCAAGGGTGCACATCTGCACAAGCACACAGCTCTTTCCACGCCCCGCGTTGCCGTGCTTCGACCCACGGGGCGGAGCAAGGTCACCCTTTATCGGCAAAGTCTGCATTTTTCCTGATCAAAAATGGCCCAGTGGGGCAATACCAAGATTGAGGCAACCCCAGCTTGGATGACAAAAACGAGAAGGCAATGGGCGCGACAACCACATGTTCATTCACCCCTAGACCGAAGCACCCGAGGCCAGATCGGGCATCTCGAGAAGCAGGCACCTCATCCCTGAGTGACGGGGGCTTTCTCAACAGAGGCTTTTTCCGACTTTCCATCAGAAAAGCTGCACCCTCTTCAGAGCACTTCCCTTCTAGAAGGCATGGGGGCAGTCCAGTCCAAAGGAATACCCCCAGGCCAGGCAAAGGGGCAGCCCTGCTGCCTCAGGCCAAGCAAGAGCCCGTGCGGCACCTGCTGTGGCTGCTGGACCGCGTGGCACGGAACCCTCCCAGCCAGGAGCCCCGCGAAGGAGCCCTCCTGCCCCTCACTTCGCTTTGTTAATCTCCCAGGTTGCTGACGGGGACTGGGCGTTCCTATCACATAACCCCAGTCCTCTACCAGCTTCACTGGCTCCCCATCGAAGTCCGGGCTCAATTCAAGGTGCTGGTTATCACCTATAAAGCCCTTAATGGCTTGGGTCCTGGGTACCTGAAGGAACGCCTTCTTCCATATTTGCCCTCCCACCCCCCGAGATCAGCAGCAGGGGCTCTCCTCCGGGAGCCCTCCGTGAAGGACATTAGGAGGGTGAGCACACGGAGCAGGGCCTTCTCTGCGGTGGCGCCCCACCTCTGGAATGCACTCCCCAGAGAGGTCCGCCTGGCGCCGTCATTATTTGTTTTTCGGCAACAGGCTAAGATCATTTTATTTCAACAATATTTTAATAGCTTTTAACATCAGCTATATAGGTTTTAATCTGCAGCCAGGGTGGATCTGGATTTTATCTGTATTATTTGTATTGTGTTTTATTTTATTTTCCTTATTTGTGTAAGCCATCCTGAGGCTGTGCAAAAGGACGGCAAACAAATTGAATGAATGAATGAATGAATGAATGAATGAATGAATGAATGGCTCCGGATTCAAGTATTAGGAGATAGATGAGACAATGCTGTCACCACTTTCTCTACATGGAGCACTCTTTTACAAATCCCCAGCAAAGCTTTCATTCAGCCTCACGTCCTCCAGATGCTTCAGGCCACAACACCCAGGAGTCTTGACTGCTGACGGTGCAGGGGCTGATGGCAGCTGAGGCCCTAAGCATCCGCAGAACACCCGATTCGGGAAGCTGTTCTCCCCCCACCCCCCACATTCTTCTACACTATGGACTTGCGTTGATGAACTAGGCTCCAGGCTGGACCCAGAAATGACGAGATGTGATCTGGGTGCCCGTGCTGAGAAACATGACCATCTCTCCTAAACCTGCCATATTAGCATTGGCAGCCGTGGGAATTACCTTTTGATGGGCTCAGGAGAATGCTTTCTGGGAGAGCCAACCAACCAGCCCCCTCCGACATGGAAGGTGGCAGAAGTGGGAAGGTTCAGACACAAGGGGCTGAAAGAGCGCCTCCTTCGCTATGTGCCCTCTTGCCCCTGGAGATCCGAGGCAGAGGTCCTGCCCCGGGAGCCGTCCTTGAAGGAGAGCAGGAGGGAGTCCGCAGAGCAGGGCCTTCTCTGTGGTGGCGCCCCAACGGTGGAATATGCTCCCCAGAGGTTTGCCTGGCGCCGATGTTATATTCTTTTCGGTGTCAGGCAAAACCCTTTCTATTTTCCCGCTATTTTAATGTTTTCTTGACTGTAACTGGGGTTTTAGTATATCAATGGTCGGATGCTGTGGGGTTCATTTTATTCTGCTTATTTGTTGTAAGCCGTCCCAAGACGTTCTGCAGGGGTATAGAAAAGCTTTTAATAAATAAATAAGACCAGCAGAAGGAGAAAAAAGCTCATCTCCCTGCCCCCTTCGTCTACTCCCCACAATATTTTAAAGCGCAACCAGACAGTCCGAGTCGGTGGCTCCGGCTCCGATGGAGGTAGTGAAGCAAAGACTGGCCAGACTGCCAGCCACTGGGGCGCTGCTGCCTACATCAAGTGGGGGGCCGGACTGGAGGACCTCCAGGAGTGCCTTGTGATGATGATTCCCCTTGGTCCTGGCCCCACACTCTAGCCCAGTTTCCCCAACCCAGCTCCTTCCAGAAAGCCTGGAGTACAACCCACATTCTCCAGTCAGCCACGCTTTAACCACTAGCTGACACTGTCCCCCGAGCTAAATATATTAATGCTTGCTGAATCTCTGGTGCGTTTGCTGTAGTGTTGTCCCTCTAGCCATTTCCACAGCGCTTCCTTCTCAGGCGTAAGCCCTCAGTGGGGCATGTTCCGGATGGCTGGCGTGGCAGCCTAGCGAAGGGTTACCTGACGTCCTTGCCTACAGTCATAGCTGCGATGACCTTCTTCACCGCCTCTTTTCTCTTCTCCTTCTTCTCATTGTTGAGCTCGGCTTTCAGTTCGAAGATCTCCCCTGGAAAGAAATGGAAGGCCAGGTAAGGAGGGCTGGGCAGGATCAGAGCCAGGACTCTGCTAGCAGCGGACAGCCAGAGTGCTCTGGCAAGCTCACACCCAGGGTAAGGAGCGGCCTTCCAACACCCAGGCCTCATCCATCTCCCGAGAGAACAGGGGCTGCTGGGAGGCTACCCACCCCACACCAGCCTTGGCACTGCGATTATTGCTTTCTTCTTTCCTCCCCATCCAGTTTTCCTCTTATGCCATGTCTATTAGATTGTGAGCCTCTGGGAAAGAGGAATCTTATTTTTTGACAGATGAACTGCGCTTCACAAACTTTAAGAATTCTGCGAGTGTCAAGTTATATTCTTTGCTGTTGGTTTTGTCTTGGTTTTATTCTGCATTATCTTTATTTGCTTCAGTGTTTGTATCTTGTTTTTACTATACTGTCCAGAGAACTTGGGTTGTTGGATAGTTTAAAAGTACAGTAAAGAATCAAGTGGATAATTCCTCATTGCTAATGCTGAGGTATGAATAATCATTTCCGCATGAAACCTTCCCAGCAAGCCAACAGTGGCCACATCCGGCACACCAACAAATTCCGTCATAGAAACATAGAAACAGAGCGAGTCAGAAGGGGTCTCCTAGGCCATCTAGTCGGACCCCCGGCTCCAGCCAGCTCCGCTCACGACATGCCCGCCATGTGCATGCCCAGCCTATCCTTGAACACCCACACCGATGGGGCCTCAGCCACCTCCCGTGGAAGCCCATTCCACACCCTGGGGGTCCTGACTGTCAGGAAGTGCTTCCTGGTATCCAAACTGAACCTGGGTTCCTTGAGCTTGGCTTCACAGGGTCATGTGAAGCCCCTCCTGAGTCAACAGCCAATCCGCTTCACGGGGCAACACCGAGCTTCAGAAATATGAAAGTCACCCCATGAAAAGCTGATGGGCAGAAAGTTCAAGAGCGACAAAGGAAACGGAAGAAAGGATTCTGAATCTCAGGGTGTGGTGGTGGCCCAAGAAACGGCTCAGGGCTCCAGGCAGGCCGGTCGCTCGGGTGGGAGAGGGAGGCTACAGCGAGATGCGCGCCTCTTGCACAGCATCACGTCTGCTCAGTGGGGAAGGAGCAGGTCCTTTTTCAGATTGCGATTCCTTCCAGGGTAGCATGGAAAAGCATGACGCTAACTGTGTGGTCCGAGGAAAGGGGGCAGAGGCGGGAGGAGACTGCGCTGCGGTGATGGGCCAGACCTGCTTCCCCTCTCCCCGGCTACGGCCCCAATCACCAACGCCAGGCTGAGACAAGGAAACAAACCTTTTTTGTTGGTGGTGAAGTATTTGGAGTCCGTCATGACTTACAATCACACCTGCAGGAGAACAACAACAGAGACTTAACAGAGCTTCCCCTCTGTTTGGGGTAATGCAGAAGAATAGATCCAGAACAGGCTCGAAAATGCTTCTGTGCGGCTTCTGCTGGATCCTGGATCCTCCACTCTGTGCACATTCAGGGCGGAAAGATATGGCGAGTCAAGCTAGAACAGCTTGACAAAACAACAATGCGTTCTCCGGGCCTCCACTCTGCCCATGAATATTATTACGATTTCGTGTCTACACCACCCGACAGCTGAAGCTCTCTGGGCAGTTCACAACCAAGCTGAGAAAACACAGACTGCAAACAGAGCAGCATAAAGCAAAAAATGTTTTAACACACAACATTTAGAGCAGTTCAACAGCTAAAACCATTCCAGTACAAGCTAGACCAGACAGAAATTCCCACTCTGCCATTAAATACTTTCAGAAGCTTGGGAGAAGCGCATTTTTCTGCCTAACGGTGCGTGGGATTGGGTCCTGAAGAGGGCAATCCTTTGACCTCTTGACTTCATTGGGATTCTTTGGAGATCAAGCACAGAGGTCTGCTGTCTCCCTGTGCTGACCCCCCGCTGCTGGTGCAGAAACAACCAGGGCTGTGGAGCTGGTCCATAAAACCTGTGACTCCAAGCCCAATTCCTCAATTTATGGTACCTTCGACTTCAATTCCCTCAATTATATAGCAATATGGGAAATAAGTGCACTAGTTCTTGACTTCCTGTATTGACTGAAAGCACTCGATCTACAGAGCATTTCATCACTGCAAACGCGAATCATCCCGCTACTTTTTAGGACCCTAACCTGTTAAAATACATCCCGAAAAGACAACCTGAGAAAAATAGGTTACCCAATTTATCACCTGCGAAACAGGAAAGTTTAACATATTATTTATAGTACAATTTAAATTTATTAAGCATCCAAGTTGGTACATTTTTACCAACTCCGATGCCAAAGCCCCAGAAATGCTGCGCTAGGTGTCTCTTCCGGGATGGAAATGCACCTGGGAAAAGGTGCGTGGCGGGGAGGGGAGGGGGCCGGGCCACTCCATGCCCAGGCTCATCCCAGAGGCTGCAGCCCGTGGTTCCGGAGGTCCTCTCTGTAGCTCAGACGCCGGTAAAGAGTGAAGGAAGGAAGATCCAGCACGCCAGGGACCGTGGCAATGAGCGACACGGAAGGCGGAAGTGCTGGGCCCAGCATCCTTCTGCAGGGTGGCCGACCAGTTGGAGGGGTCTGGACTGCCTCTTCTGGTGGCTGATTCTCCCTGCCAGGCTGTGGGGAGGCACGGGGCTATTTAGCTGCCAGATGTGTTGGGGATTGCGGGGGCTGCAACCCAACACATCCGGGAGCACCAGCTTGGGGAAGGCTGACCGGGGGGGACCCAGTGCTGCTTTCCTGCAGTCCAGCCAGCCTCTGACTCACGCCCTCTAAAGCGAGGCTTCCGCCACCAAGCCCTCTCCTCAGCTGAATGGACTGATTCTCGGAGCCAGCAGGAGAAGAACGGACTCGTGTGAGGCTCTCTCGCACGCAGCAGAAACGGTGCTCCAGCTGGCCCAGGCCCCGTGCCCATCTGCCACGTGGCGGCTCCTCATCGCGGATCCCGCCCCCAGCAGCTCAGCCTGTATCTGGCGCAAGGAAGAGCTGGCGCATCAAAGCGGGGTGACCTCTCTGAGCACCATCCTGCCAAAAAATCCCAACCCTTGGCAGGGGGGAGCAGGAGCCCCGTTTTAATTAACTTTCATTGTGATTTTCTAGTAAGCAAAAGCAGAATGCAATTCTGCATTGGGATGAATCACAAAGCATATGTATCGAATATGTACCAAGGAAAGAAAATGAAAAGGCACATGGGTACCTACTTATCAAATGATGTATCATTCATCAGCGTCAAGAAATGCACTCCAAATGTCATACATACCCAAATACATGTACATCAACTCGCCTGGTTAATGCAGAAGCACAAACATGCATTTATGGGGAAAGCAGAAAGGGAGGAAAACCCATCAGCTCAAGCAGAGAACTGGGCCAGCAAGACAGAACCAAAGCAAAAAGCCTACCCCCATATACTTGGAAATTAAGACTCACAGCACAGGCAAGTGTGAATCCAAACCAGCCCCTTTGCTGCTATGCACAATGCTGGGGATTAAAATGATGCCAAACCCCAACACTGGACACTGGTGCCCAGAAATGTGGAATGCCCTTTGAATGGGGAAGCTCTTGTTTCTCAGGCCCAGAAATGTGAACAGCAGGGATCCGAAGTGGCTTCCTGGGGCAGACTGCAGTCCTCTGGATGGAGGGAACGACGACTTCCATCACTCCCAGCCAACGCCCTGGGCTCTGCCGAAGCTTCAGCCAAGCTTGGTCTGAAACTGCGTGCCTGCCAAGCAAGCAAGACTCTGGTCCAAACGAGGCCTCTGAGTCTTCCTTTGAAACCCACCAAAAGTGTTCGGGAAAGGAAGTTTAAAGTGGGGCGGGCAACATGTAGGCTGGCCGATTCACAGGGCCACAACTCAGGTCAGTGTTGAGGAGCGGTTGCCTGTGGACCTCTGAGTGCTGTGGCTGAGAAGCTGCCCACCCTGGTTTAAATCAAACTCTAGGTGTTGATGGTGTTCCTGCACCCGAGAGCAATCGGGGCTGCCAGAGTCGCAGCGTGAGATCAGCTCCATCTCTTCCCTGTTCTGTGTCCACCTCCGAGGCAGGTGCTCAATATTGTCCTTCGCAAAGCTCTGCCCACCTCACCCCCGGAAAGCTCTTCAGGACAACTCGCCCACCGCTCACAGCCCCACAGGGCTGCCTTTGCCCCGACTCAGCGTGGGACAGCAAAGCTGGAACCCAAGTGGGATCCTGGCCGAGCACCTTTCCAGGTTCTAATCAGTAATGTCGAGGCTCCCCAACCTCTCTGCCCTATGGGGGGGGGGGACACTGCAGTGGCCCCACCACAAATGGCACCCACTGAGCATACGCTTGCGATGGCTGTGACAGGGCCTGGCTAGTCCGAAGAGAATTAAAGAAGAGGAAGAGAGAAGGCAATGCTGGAGGCTGGGTGAGGGCGAGCCAGAGAAAGAGGTGGGGGAAGAAACAGCTGGGGTGGGGGGAAGGAGAGCAGGGCAAGAAGGGAGAGCCACAAGGAGCTGAGGAAGAGGGCTGAGCGGTGGGGCAGAAAGTGCCATGCCCTTAACACCTTGGGTCCCGGACACCTGAAGGAGCGCCCTCTTGCCCCTGGAGATCTGAGGCAGGGGTCCTGCTCCAGGAGCCCTCCTCGAAGGAGATTAGGATGGTGGCTACCTGGAGAAGGGGCCTTCTCTGTGGTGGCGCCCCGACTGTGGAACATGTTCCCCAGAGAGGTCTGCCTGCTGCCAACGCTTCTTTCCTTTTGGTGCCAGCTGAAAACCTTTTTATTCTCCCAATATTTTAAATGCGAATTTGTTTTAATCTGTGGTTTTATACCTAATACTGGATGCCGTGCTATTCTTACTTCCATTGTTATTCTGTCATATTATGGTTGCTGTGAACTGTCCCAAGACGTCTGTGATGGGATGGCATACCAAAGTTTTAAATAAACAAACATATAAATGAAGGAAAAAGAGGGAGTGAGAGGGCCACACTAACATTTTCCAACGTTTTTAATAAAAATGTTCTAAAGGGCTGGGAATTGGGAGCTGCCAGAAGTGCCCCTGGACACCACGCTGCAGACCCCCCGCGCCCCTGCTCACGCCTGCTAGCCAGGGGCCAGTTTTCCTTGCCTCCATCACCAGACCGCCTTTGGAAGGCTGGCCCACTTCGGAAGACCACCCCTCTCTGGGGTCAGCTCGGCCACTCCAAGGCACCCCACCCGGCCCCTTGCCCTGGCCGGCGGTTGCTGCGTCTTCCCCCCACTCGCCACTCGAGAAACCCTCATTCCCTCCGCACCAGCGAGGCCCCCCCAGGCCCCCGGTGGAAGTGCTGAGCCCCTTCCTCCCTCGGAGGCACTGCCCCTCATCCTGGAACACCGGTTCCACCTCTGCCGTCTCTCGTGCTGCCCCCTAGGAACACACCTGCTGAACTGAATGCTTCTTTCTTGCCCCACGGCTTGTTCGGCCCCCCTTCCAGCCCCCCCCAGGAAGACCCAAAGCAGCCCCCCCACAGCTGAAGCGCCTCCCCCGCCCCGCCGCACGTATTTATTTATGCGTTCCTTTCATTTCTATCCCAACCTGCAGGCAAAGCTCCCCGAGCAGTTTACAAAGTCCATAAAAACTATGGACTGTGTAAAATGACAAAAATGCAATACAGTAATTCCAAAATGTAATACAATGCAGTATCAGAATACCAGAAAAAATATTTAAAAGTCTCCCCATGGTGGTCTCTGCCACGCTTTGTTTCATGCACTGCCCATCTCGGGCTGTGTTCCCCTTGGGGTCGAAGGCTCGCTTGTGGAAGAAGGTGGAAGGGGGGGGGCGAGGAGGGCTGTCCTGCCCCCTCCCCCAACATCAGAATACCAGAAAAAATATTTAAAAGTCTCCCCATGGTGGTCTCTGCCACGCTTTGTTTCATGCACTGCCCATCTCGGGCTGTGTTCCCCTTGGGGTCGAAGGCTCGCTTGTGGAAGAAGGTGGAAGGGGGGGGCGAGGAGGGCTGTCCTGCCCCCTCCCCCAACCTCGGGCCCCACCCTGCCCCCATGTCCCGTGAGGATGACGGGAGGAGCTCCTCCTGCAGCACCCCAGGAGGGTCTCCACGCTCCTCAAATGCCCCCCCGCCCTCCTCTCCCCCAGCAGCCAGCTGAGCCCCAGAACAGACCTCCCCCCGGATTTAAACAAAGGCTTGCTAATCTGCAGCGGCGGGCGGACACCCCTTTGTTCCACCCCTCCCGCAATCGAAGGCCACGGTGACGCTTCTGGGGGTCTCTTCCGCAGCCCCCCGCGACTCCCCCTCCCCCTCGTGGCCGTCTCCTGCCAGGCCACCCCCAACAAAGGCCAGCCGTTCTGCCACTCTGGGGCGAGGGGGGCCCGCATCTGGCCCGCCAGCCCCCCCGCCTGCCGTCCGCTCCACTCCCCCCACACACATTTCGAGCCCCCCACTCGTCCTGGGGGCGGGGCCGCCGGCCAAGGCGCCTCCCCCACTCACCGGGGAGGGGAGCCTATCCGGGGAGAAGCGGGGGGGGCCAACCGGGCGGGCGGGCGGGCGGGCGGGGGGACGTCGGGAGCAGCGGCCGCCGCGAGCCGCGAAGACTGCCTGGCTGGGAGGCGGCCGGAAACCGGGCTGGCCAGGAGGACCGACCAACGGCGCCTGCCACGCCTTCCTGCCTAGAGCGCCCCAGAGAGAGGGGCGCATGGGGCCCCGGGCTAGAGCGACGCGGCAGCGCTTCCGGCGGGATTAGCAGGAATCCATAGATAAACGAAGGGAAAGAGGAGCACTACCTAATGCTACTATGGCGTTTACCTGCGCGGGATACGCAGAAGGCGCCGTCTCTCGATCCGGAAAACGGAGCCTTCCTGCATACTTGTAACCGCCGGCGCGAGGTGCTGAGCGGGGGAGAGAAGCACGCGGGAGGGAAAGGGGTCTGAACATAGAGGCGCGGGCCCTAGCGCGGCCTCCTCACACGCCAATGGCGGCTTTCTCCGGAAGTCCCCCCTCCGAATGCCTTCTTTCTATTCCTATAGGCCCGCTTCAGCTCGCCCTAGCTCTATGGCTCTCTGGATATCCGGTAGGGGAATGGAGTAGTTCAGTGCACCAAACTTCCGGTAGGATATCGGCGCAGACAATGAGGCCATAGGCGAAAGGAGGCAGAGGTAGGGGGCGGGGCGAGGGGTGTCGAACTGAAGACCCCCGGGCTTTGCTTCCCGTCTCCATGGGAGGGGGACGTCCTGCACCCCCTTCCCCTTTGAAATGGGGGTCCAGCTCGGAGTTTTCTCTAAACGCAACTGGTGGGTGCTTAACCATGTCCTAATAAAGCACGCTCCTCCAAGGTAAAATAGGAAAGCAGCGCTGCTCAGATGCTGCTGGACTACAACTCCCATCATCCCTGCCAAATGGCTGTCCTGATGGGAGATGCACCCTGGCAACATCTGGTCGCATGCCAGGTTTCTCCATCCGGTATTTAAGACAAGTTTTTTGGACGCCTCCCCTCCCCCCGCATCACTTAATTCCGTTTTCTTTTTCCCATTTTCGGCTTACGGATCCGGGCTGGGCCAGCACCCTCTTTGCTACTTGTGTGCTGCAGAGTTGACCGCACAAATGGCGACAACCCCATCCCAGGGGGGTATACATCTAAAGCCACTGGCCGACAGCCATCCAGGCCCTCCGGATTCCATGTCATTGGTTCTGTATTGTGCCGTTCGACTTACGGTGATTCAGTGACCAAAATATCCTGCTCAGCTCTTGTAAATTCAAGGCTGTGGTCTGTCATTTTAAAATACATCTGCATCTTTGTCAATCTTAAGGACTAACAACTTGCTATGCCTCAGTCACCCCAAAACACTGGGAAGTCTCCAACAACGGTTTATACTCCAAGAGGCCTTAATGTCCTCCATCTAGGTGACGTTGCTTGGAGTCCTAATAAGAAAGGATTCTGGTAACAAACTGTTTTATTTGCAAAAGGGTTTGCATAACTCTTGCAAATTCCCAGACGAGGCCATGGCAGAGCGTGGGGCGCACCTCACCGCTGCTTCCACCTGCGAGGACAGACCTTCCATCTTTGAAGTTGTCGCCCAGGACAGCTTGATGTCTGCAGTGAGACCTGCGCTTCAGCACGTGGCCAAGGTAAGAAGAAAGGCCCCTGGAACAGTCATTATGGGGGCTGTTGCGACTTCTCAGCATTCGCCCAAAGGTCCCCTAATGGCCAGGTGTGGGAAAATGGGGAAAGGTGTAGGTGGAAAACAGAGAGCTTGCTGCTCTATCCTAGACATACGTTTTCTCTGGCAAGAATACTCCATGAGCATTCCCCTTTCCCAAAAGCCTCCCACTGGTGGTTTTCTGGCTCTTGTGCAGGGTTTCCCCACTCATTCCAAAGTGAACCAGGGGCTTTCTGCCTGCAAAGCTGTGTTCTGGGGCATACCCAGGCCAAGGATCCTAGGAAGTGGCTGGTGGATTTCCTTGCACACGCTAGGCTGCCTGTCTTCCGTCTTAGGTGCTGGCCGAATCCAACCCTGGCCGTTACGGCTTCCTCTGGCGCTGGTTTGATGAAATCTACGCCTTCGTAGACCTGCTGCTCCAACAGAGCTACCTCTCCAGCTGCAGCGCCTCCTTTCCTGAAAACATCTATGGCTTGAAGCGAGTCGTTCTGAGAGGTGGGGGTGCTAAGCGGCCAGGGCGGCTGGCCACGGCCGGGCTGCCACGGAGGCAGCACTGGAAATCCCTTTGCTTGCTGGTCTTTGTTCCCTATCTGAGGACCAAACTGGAGAAACTGGTCTCCCGCCTGCAGGAAGAGGAAGATTACTCCATCCACCCTCCGAGGTCCTGCTGGAAGCGCTTTTATCGAGCCTTCCTGGCCGCCTATCCCTTCGTGAACCTGGCCTGGGAAGGCTGGTTTCTGGCCCAGCAGCTGTGCTACATCCTGGGGGGTGCCCAGCACCACTCGCCCCTGCTGAAGCTGGCTGGCGTGCAGCTGGTCAGGCTGACGGGCGCAGACATGCAGGCGTTCGAAGACAAACTGGCAGCCGCTCGCACGGCCCCACAGGCGTCCGGAAGGTGAGTTGGAACAGAAACCAACACACTCCATAGCACCACTCACACCGCCGGAGCGCCCTCTGTTGATCAGCACAATGGGTCAAGTGGTGGCATTTAAAACCACGCAGTGTGGCCGATGGGAGCGTTGTGGGAGCCCCTGGAAAGGGCAGCTCAGATGCTCCAGGGCTGCAGCCGCTTCTCTGTGCGGAAGGGCTACGGCCTCTGGGATCATTTCGCCTAGCCAAAATGTGCGGAAGGGCAGACACGAGGGGAGCGCTCAGTATGTGCCCCGCTGTGGAGAACTGGGCGGGGAAGCCGTTTTTCTCTCGCTGCCCTACTGCAGCCCAACAGGGCCATCCCATAAATCCGTGGGAGATCCAGGGACACAAAGGAGGGGTGGAGCTGCGTGATAGAGGTCGCTTCCGGGAGGGCGCTGGAAGGGGACTGGACACATCCCTGGAGGAGGTGTCTGTGCTACTTGTCCCTGGGCCCTGTGCTGCCTCCAGGGCCAGATGCTGGGGAACACGGGTGGGACATTTTGCCGCTGCTGTGCCTGCTGTGGGGGCTTCCCGTGGGCCAGTGCATGAACGAGTTACTGGATTCGGTGCATTCGGGCTGATCCAGCGGGGTTCTGCTGATGTTCTGAGGGACGCCAACACACCTGGGGGTGCCAGGGTGAAGCCGCTCGCCATGTGCAGTGCGGCGACAGCTCCGCTTTGGGAGAGCTGCTGCTGGGAACTGGGGGAGGCTCGGCCCACGTGCCCCAAACTTTAAGGCTCTCGATCACGGAGACGACATGGACGAAAGAGGCTTGTTTCACTGGAGTGGTTTCCCCCAGGTTCTCATGGCTCCGAGACTCTGGGCCACCCCTCTTTAGGGCGGCTTTAAAAGGATGAGGGTGGCCACGGTTGTTAAAATTGTTGCATGGCGCACTTAAGGGCCAGGCTAATGCATCCCTGGGGAGACGTGTCTGGGAATCCAGACGGCATTTCAGCCACAGCTGAGCTCCAGCTGGAATCCAAGCGCAGGGAAAGCACGCCAGCTCATGCCTCCTGTCTCCCTCTCCCTCCCGCAGCGTGACGGAGCGAGTGTGGCTCGCCCTGCGGAAGGCCTGGCACGGGCTGGCCTTCTCCCTCTCCACTGGCCTCTCCATGAGCGTCTTCTTCCTCCAGTTTCTGGAGTGGTGGTACTCCTCTGAGAACCAGGAGGCCATCAAATCCCTGACTGCCCTGCCGCCCCCGCCGCCCCCGCTGCACCTGGACCTGGGAGCTGACGCCCACCTCCTGCCCAGGCTCAGGACCGTGTGCCCCCTGTGCCGCAAAATCCGCTCCAACGACACGGCCCTCTCCACGTCCGGCTTCGTCTACTGTTACCGCTGCGCCTACAACCACGTCAAGCGCCACCAGCGGTGCCCCGTCACCGGCTACGCCACGGAACTGCAGCACCTCGTCAAGCTGTACACGCCGGAAAACTGAGGGGTGCGCTGGCCGGCGCCTGTCCCCGAGCTCTTCCGTCGCGCATGCAGAGAGCGTCAGCTGCGGTTGCAGGCGGGCCTCCCGTGACTGGATTCTTTGCTTTGTTCCAGCAGGTCAGGTGGCCTCTAAGAGTTTGCTCAGCCTTGCTATTCGCCAAGCAGCCCCCTCCGCCTGGAACTCTTGCTTTCCCGCTCAGCTAATCTCGCAAGGGCAGATCAGCCGAGCAGGATAGCCAGAGGGGGAAAGAACAGCCCTCTTGGGGGGACGTGGGGGCACCGTTCCGCGGTGGACCCTCGTGCCGGGAATCCTGAAGGCTTCCCTGCGAGTCTTCTGTGGAAGAACCGTTCGGGGGCCTCGCCGAGAAGGAGTGGAAAACAAGGGCTGTCTCATTACTCTGTGCAACTAATTATCTTCTGTTCTTCAGCAGCTGGGAAACTTTGCAGTAAAGTGCTTGGCTGTCTCACGTGGTGAGGACAACATGCGGCCGAGTTCGTGGCGGCTTCCCTGCGAGGCGAATGCAATTAAAGCATGAGGCAGAGCTGTCGAGGCGCAGCTCGACCCTTCGGGGCTTCCAGCCCAGCCCTGCTCCCTCTCCTCCCACTTTTCCACCGCTTCTCTAGAGGCCCCTTGTGCCCAGCCAGCCGGCTGGAGGGAGGAAGGGCCCCCTGGTGCCCTTGGCCACAGCCTCCTCCCGCGGGGGCCCTTTCTGTGTGGGAGGGTGGTGCAAGATGCTGCGAGACCATCCCGACAGCCTCTTCCGGTCCTGCCCGCTCTCGCCGCCGCCTCCCGCTCAGCACCCCCGGCTCGCACAGGAGCGGGCGAGGCTGGGTGGCGTCGGCCCCGATGCCAGGGGAGACGAGGGCCCGCCTCGGCGGCCTGCCGGCAGGTGTTTCCCTCGTGCCGCCCGGTGCAAGACGCCCTGCCGAAGCACCAAGCGCTCCACTTTCCACCCGAACCACGAGGGCAGCTCTGCCTGAGGAGGCTGTGCGAGCCAAGAAGCCGAGTGGCTCTTCCTCCAGCGGCACGTCCCCAGACTTTCTGCACCTGCAGCAACACGCAGAACAAGGTACCGGGCAGCCCTCCTTTCTGGGAAGCTGTTCATGGAGAAGGTACATGAGCAAGCGACTTGTCCGTGGAGTCCTTTCGGGGGTACTTTTGGGGAACAGCACATAGCTAGATATTCCCATGCGAAGAGCAGCAGCATCTGGCCAGCACTAACTCTTCAAAATGTGTTAGAGGGTGAACAAGCATGTCGAAGGGCCAGATAAGCTCGGGTGAGCTCTGCCGGGATGCCGTGCTCAGACAGCCGCCCTTCTGAACTGTGTTGTCATTAACGCCAGAACTCTGAAATATATAGAAACCCTTTATTCCGAATAAACAATTGACTACATTCTTAAAACTTCTATGAAATTCAGCAACTTCTGTTTTGTACAGATCAAGAAAACAAACCCACAAGCAGTGCCACTTACCAAGCCCGCCCGCCCCCCCCCGCAAAAAAGGGCATCAATTGTTTCGGGAAAACACTCTCTTTTGCTGCTTCTCATGTATGCAAATTAGAGACTTTTGTGCCCCTCTCATGGCAATCTCGGTCAATGCTGCTTTCAGAAGGACAGACTGGCCTCATTTGCATTGCAATTAATGCTGAAAAGACAAGTAATAGAAGGGTTTTTTCTAACTGGCCTACCAAGTGTGGCCAAAATAGTGGCCAATTTTTCCATGTTGGCCACGGAGTGAGGGCCCAGCCGGTGTAGAAATGCTCCCAGCAGAGTCGTGAACAAAGTTCTGCAGGCCAGAAACGTCTGAGGGCTTCTTTGGAAGGATTCTTGTCTTTACCATTCCCAGCACCCACCTCTTTGCTGAGAACGCGCCTTGCAGCCACTGATGTCCCTTCAGGCACTGGGTTAAAACAGGGTTGGCCAGTAGAAATTCTCAAAGGGTTGCGCTCGGCAGAACTTCTATTTTATCCATCAATAATGCTGAAACTGAATCTGGAAACAATATGAAAAGAAAAGCCCGTTTGCTTAGAGCAGAAGATGTGTGGGGGCTGCCTTCCCACCTAATGCAGGGTTAATACATGTTGTTACACATGTTCGGTACAGATGCACTAAAACAGAATGGCGCACATTCCAGCTCCTCCTCAAACTGGCGCACCGTGGATGCCTCCAACCCGAGGCTCCAGCTATCCATCCCCATGATCTTGCCCTGCCAACATGTCCCGTCCTTCACTGAGTCACTGAGCCCTTCAGGCCAGCTGCTGCGTGACCTTTGCACCCGTACACCGTGGAGGCTGCGTGCTTGTGCATTTCCCCCCTTTGAAAGGAGGCAGCTTCACACGGCTCCTTCCTCCTCCAAAAAGCCAGTCACTCTCGAAGTCCTTTCATACTGCCAGCTTCATTTTTCTGGCTGAGAGGGTTTGTCCTGGATCCAAAGACTGTTTCAGGAAGGCAACCATACAAGAAACTAGCCATGACCATTTATCTTCAACCCTAAGATGAGTAATCCTTTCTTTATATTTGAGCGAGTACGTTAACTGAGCACTGATAGCAGGTGTTCGCCTGAGCCGGGTGCATTCAGTGACTCATTCACATGGTATCCAGCTGCCAATTCTGGGATCCTCCAGATGTGTCCCTGGAACATCCAGGACAACACTCTGATCTTAGCAAAGCACACCCTTCTCCCTGCGTCCTTAGCAGCGGGCCTGCAGCCGTTGGATTTTGCAAGATGGCTTGTCCTACCTGGGAACATTCTGTTATTCTTGCGGTCTCATTCAGAAGTTTTCTCCAATCTGCCTAACTGCAGATATTTAAATGATCTGCTGCAGCACCATACCAAGGAATGGATTTCCTCTCTTTAGAGCATATTCTTCCTTTTGCGCTTGGGCCCAAGCCTCACTAGCTGGACACCTGACATTTCCCATTCTTCCGTTCAGTAGGTTAGCTTACACTCACATCCCTGGGACAATTAATCCCAGCTAATACAACCCACTGCTGGAATCACTTTGTAGGCTGTGTGAACCCAGCTGTGTTAAGAAACCATGGTTTGCTACCCACACACAACACACAAAAAGGGCTGATGAACTGTAGTAGGACACACCAGTGGTAAATGGCCCTGTGAGGATTAAAAGCCAACAATGAGGGGAACAGTGCACCCTGACGAAGACAGCCAAAATCTGCTCAGAGAGAAGATTACGTGATCACGTCCTGGTCAGAGCCAAAACGTCCTGGTCAGAGCCAGGACGTTGCAGCAATACCAGGTCAGACTAGACTTGACTCATCATCGCCTTCGGCTTATCTCGCATGGAAGTCACTGCCTCAAGGAGGGATGGCCCCCAGTCTGGATGGCCTGGAAAGGGGTCTGGATACCTTCATAGGCTGTCAAGGCTTCTAGTCCTCATGGCCAGATGTCACCTCCTTTGTGGGGCGAACCAGCCTCCCCACTCTAGCATGGCGCTCTTCAGACACCTTGGAATGATGGAAACATGCAGCTGGAAGGCCGTCGGGTCCAACCCCCTGCTCAGTTCAGGACTCGAGTCCGCCATCCAGATTCTAACTAAGGGTGACACTGCTTGGCTCCCAAGATTAGGCAGGATCAGGCACTTCCGACGGGCTTGGACTACAGCTGCCACCATCCACAGCCAAATAGCTTCCCCCACTAGGGCGCCAGGCTGAAGTCTTAATTTAAGTGAAATTTCCTCCTATTACTTTTTTTACTTCCTCCTTTCTTTCCTTTGCTCTTTCGCTCTCCTCATGGCCACCCGTTTCCCAAGCCCGGGCATTCATCCATTCACACAACTACCCCGCTCTCCACGCGTCTCACCTCCAGCACCCAGAAAGCCCCTCGCCTAAAGAAAAAATGGC
The DNA here is from genome assembly GCF_004798865.1 of Varanus komodoensis. Classification (NCBI taxonomy): domain Eukaryota; kingdom Metazoa; phylum Chordata; class Lepidosauria; order Squamata; family Varanidae; genus Varanus; species Varanus komodoensis. Next base: position 1,962,609 of record NW_025336495.1, on the reverse strand, counting down.
GACCACGGAAGCTTCTGCCCTCACTCTGCCTCCGGCCAATCGCAGCTCCGGGAGTCAGGTCAGGTGACACTCCCCGCAAAGGTTCAGGCAACGCTGTCGCTCCCCCGCCCCCGCCCCTTCGCGACAGATTCTAGAGGAAACGTAAGACAAGCGCTTTCTGCTCACCACCATACTTCGGGTTCCCGTTCTTCGCCTCGCTTTCTAAGAAATCACTTTCCACGGAATGGGGGGAGGGGTGGAGTTGGGCATGGGTCCATTTTTTCTAACAAATATCTACGTATTTGCGATTGCTTTATTATAGTTATACCCCGCTCTTCTTCCCTCAAGGAACTCAAGGCGGCTTGCGAAATTCTTCTCTCCATGTTATCCTTACAACAGCCCTGTGAGGTAGATTAGCTTGAAAGTCCACTCATCCGGCTTCGTGGCGAAGTAGGGACTAGAGCCCAGTCCTGCCACGTCTCCAGTCCAACTCTCTCCAACAATAGACTAAAATTGTCTTGAAAACTGTCTGGCCAGGGCGACTTCTTTTATATTGTTGTTTATTTTATATTGTTAATTTTATATTGTTATTTTTGTATTTTATTGTATTTTATGCTGTGAGCCGCCCCGAGGCTTCGGCAAGGGGCGGCATAGAAATGTTTTAATAAATAATAAATAAAAGGCCGGCACACCAGATAAACCGCCCCCTCCTTTGGACCCCGCAAATGTCGGCTGACCAAGGGCCTGGGCAGAGTCCAAAGACCGATGCATGCCGTTGCGGGCGTTTGAATCGGCGTTGGTCCCCAGTAAGCACAAAAGCGCCCGCACTTCTGGCTTTCCTGCCTTGAGCCGCCTGTGCTTGCTCAGCCCTAAGCCCAGCACGGCCTCGTGAGCGGCTGAGCTGTGCACCCTGCCCAGCACCGCATTCATCACGTCGAATTGCTGAGGTATCCTGGGAGTTGTAGTCCAACCCATCCAGCGGGTGACCTCCCGCTCTGAGGCGTTTGCTTAGACCTGGAGCTTAGCCAGAGCACAAGGAGCAGGCAAGGAAAAACTGTTTTCTTCCTATCACTCGGACAGCACTGAATTCAACCCTTCTACGCTGAGAACTTATAGCAGGACAAGATATTGTGGAAAACAACATTGGATTCTTACTCACTCGGTGAAAGAAGGACATTGAGATAAATTAAGAATTAGTTTTGCTCCCTGTGTTCACACAAGAGGGGTAACTTAACTTGAAAAGAAAAAGAAACGCAGTGACGGAAAAACGAAGGAGCCATTAGTTTAGCCCTGAAGCCTGCCTGGAGGAATGAGGAGGGGCGAAAAGGGTCATTGGCCTGGAAGAAAGTGTTCTGCTTCCTATCTCACCTTCCCAGTAGTTTTATGGGACTGCGGGGGGGGGGGGGCAAGGTGAAGTCAGAGAAGAGTGAACCAGTAAACTTGCAGTTATAAGCACACAGGCCTGATAGATTGATGAATATTAACTTACCCGCCCTGAATAGACAATGGGCTAATTATAATGCACATGTAGTGCATTGCATGTAGATGCATGCAGTGCTTTTTTTGTAAAAAAAAAAAAAAAAAATGCCAAAAAACACGTCTTGGGAGTCACACTTTTACACTAAAAAAGATTTTCAATTCACCGACTTTTTTTGAAATAAAGAACTTATTTACCTTTTGCAAGCCAGTCACTCTGCACACACACAAACATAACGGTCGCTGCCGGCAGTAAGCACTCAGCGCGCGACCACACGACCGATCCCGAGCCGAGCAGCGCCCTCACCATCAGCACGGACACACAAGCGGCCCGCAGGCGATTCAAAATCACTCCATTGGAAAAATCCGTCAGAAAAAGGTGCTGGAATGCGTTCTATGACAAAAAAAGCCCTGGATGTATGTAATGGGATGAGACAGGAATTGCATGAAGTACGCTGGCAGAAAGGCCGTGAACCCTCCAGCACCAGCAAATGGGGAAAAGGGGAGGCTTCTTGTGGACGGGGGGGGGGGGGTGTAATAAAAAGAAACGAGTGGGCGACGCTTGGTGGGCCTGCTTGCTTGGGACACCCACTTTGCAAATGCATTCCATGTACTAGCGCTGCTTGGAGCTGTGCGGTGTGGCGGTGACTGTGGAGAGGTAAATCCACTGCTCACATTTCCTTCCAGGCAAAAACATTTGACATATTTGTTCTGAACAAAGGGAGAACCATGTGCCCTTTTATTACTAAACCACCAGCCTGTGACTACAGTCGAGGAACGGTGAGTCTACATAAAAAAAACAGCTTTTCCCTTTGACAAGCCAAAAATAATACATAGATGGTGAGCTTAATATGTGCATAAACCTCTAAAAATCAAACGTACTTTCTATAAAAATATTTCACACGGCTTTGAACCTGCTGGATTTACCCTACAAAGCCCTACATGGGTTGGGACCCTGATACCTGATGACCTGACTCTTCGGCATCTGAAGTCTTCCTCCAAGAGCCACCACCCAGGAAGGCTCGTCAGCGGCGGGAACAGAGAGGGCCTTCCCAGTGGTGACCCCCAATTATGGAATGATTTCCCCACTGTGGCTCCTCCTGGCACCAACTCTATTTTGGCACCACGTTACGGGTGCCTTCTGCTCTCAGGAACTGCATAGTATTTAACACAGCTGGTTTTTTATTGCAATTGTTTTTAGCTGTTTAAATCGCACTGAATTTTGTATATCGAAACTTGGTGTGATCCGTATTTTTGTTCATGCTTTTCTGGATTGTTGTTAACCACCCAGACAGCTGTGGCTACAGTGCAGGAAGAGAATGGATCAATAAAATGATGTTGGATCCCACTCCTGTTTCCAAAGACCACGAATCAGCAATTCAGAAAGAGCCTTTCCTCACAGAAGTAGTGTCTCAGGATGGCTGTGTATGGTGTGCCATTCTCAAAGTTGTGGAAACACTTTTTTTTAAAGCACATTCAATACATAGTCTCCCCCTACCCTGCCTTGCCCTCACACACACACACACAATGTCTCTAGTCCTCATCGTCTTGGACTTCTGTGGCTTCTGCATCCCTAAGGCTGCGACACGGGTTTGATCAGCCCATAATCCATGCACTTCACGAGGCAGTCGCGGGCCACGTTGAGGACGTGCTGTCTCCTGGGGTCATCGGCCTGCTTGCCGATGATGGTTAGGATCTCCAGCATCTCGCTCTCCACCAGCTTCTTCGCCAGCTCTTTGTCTGCCTGGATCAGGTTATAAACGACGACCAGCCCGCGGTGCTGGACGTCCAGCCTGTCGTGAAGGCACAGCCTCTGCAGGATCTCCAGCCACTGGGTTGTCTAAAGGAATCGGGATGGTTAGGGCATTTCCACCGTGAAGCTCCTGCACTTGGCAGACTGAGAGGCCACGACTGTTTTCCCTGACATTGTTTTAGCTGTTGAAGTGGTTTTAAATTGTGCCTACTGCAGGGCTGTGCTCATTTCGTTGCCTCTGTATTTTATGCTGCATTGCATTCCTGTGTGTGTGCCGTGGTTTGTGAATTGCGGGGAACTGCCCAGAGAGCTCTGGCTACTGGATGGAATAGAAATGGAATAATAACGATTACCCCTTCTCAGAGGCAGTATATCTATCTACAGCAATTGCTGGGGAACATGGGTGCACTCCTGTCCCGCTTGAGGCTTTCCCCCCTTTGGGCATCTGACTGGCCCTCTGTGTAAACAGAATGCTGGAGAGTCAGTGCAGCGAAGGGCCACAAGGTTGGTGGCCGGTTCGCAGGGGAAGCCGCATGAGGCGAGACTGAGGGAACTGGGTCTCTTCAGCCTGGAGAAGAGGAGACTCGGAGGGGATCTGTTGGCGACATGCAGGTATGTGAGGGGGTGTCACACGGAGGTGGGCAGAGACCTGTTCTCCCCTGCAGAGGAAGGCAGGACGTGCTCCAACGGAGCCAAGCTCAGGGAACCCAGGTTGCATTTGAATGCCAGGAAGCACTTCCTGATGGTTAGGACCCCAGGATATGGAATGGGCTTCCACGGAAGGTGGTCAGACTAGATGGCCCAGGAGACCCCTTCTGACTCGCTCTGTTTCTATGTGTCTGTATTACTATCTGAGAACAGAGCAGTGCAAATGAGACAGGTAACCCTCAAAACTTATGGAATAGATTTTATCTACTAACTGAGCTGATTTCGCACTAGGAACTTTCAGGGCTGTTTTTCTGCAACCAGCTAAATGTAAAATGAAAACATTTGTTTTACATAGTGTGTAAGTACAGGTTATCCAGAAAGTTATTCCCTGTAGCCAAGATCCTTCTAGTCAGTATTTCATGAGCAGAGCTGGCTGGAGCCAGGGGTCAGACTAGATGGCCCGGGACCCCTTCTGACTTGCTCTGTTTGTTGCTGTTTCTCATCAGTACAACACATTCAGTAAAAGCCCTCCATAACTCTGTTGCTTCTGCCTCTGTTTCCTGTGAAGGGCTGCAATAGTGAGGCATTACTCAGTCTCTGGTTTCTTCCTCAGGCTTTGTTAGTTTCCTCTCATCCCCCACTCTTTGCTAATTGAACTGTGCTGAGCAGGCAGCAATTAGAAAAAGAAGCCAGAAAAGGGAAACTTCTAATTAATGGCATAGTGGCCCTAAAAAGCTTCCGCAGGACTTTGCAGATGCATTCAAAGTGGTGAGAAGCAGGGGAAGGTAAGTGAGCAGAAAACGGATCTCCAGATGTTTTGCGCTCCCAGCATTCCTAACTATCGGCAATTTTGGCAGGGGCTTGTGGAAGCAGAAGTCCAAAGCGGTGGAAGATCTACCTTTGGCCCTTGCCTGCCAGTAGCAGGAACACGTCTTGTGGGCCTTTCTCATCTCAGTCGAGCTCTAGGGAAGTCCTAACTAGCAGGAGTGTCCTTCAAAAGCTCCAGCTTTGACTACGTCCAGCAAAGTCCCAGCTGCGGCATGGGGCAGCCCTTGAAGACATTCTGGGAACCGGCTGCAGCAGGTCCCGGGTGCGCCTCCCTCCAGAGGCTGTTGGGGCCGGGAAGTCTGAAGGCTTCCGCCGGTTTCGTGCCAGCCAGTTTCCAGGCCCAGTTCAAGGACTCGGCCAGAACTGTTACAGCCCCGACTGGCTTGGGTCTGTGCCGCTTTGAGGACTGCCTGCACCCGCACCCTGCTGCCCGTGTGTTTGGGCTCGCCAGGAGTCCCAGAATGCCTCCGCAGAGCTGTTTCTGGTGACAAAAGTCACTTCGGAACCCACAGGCAGGTGCTGAAATGCAAACGGGCCTTACCACTTCCGTCAGCTTAAAGCAGAGCCTCTTCTGCGCAGCTGTGAGCATCGCCAGGGCGCCGGCGGCCGCGTTCTGAACTTTGTCGTCGTCCTCCCCGCACAGGAGTATGACCAACTTGAGCCTGTCATTCCCATCCGCTACAAACCTCTCCTGAACCTGGCAGAGGAGGAGTGGGGGATTCACCCAGGGGCCTGAGGAGGCGAGGAGCAGGGCTGACCACCCGGAATATCAGCCTGGAGCAACTTGGTTGTTCCTGCTGCTGGGAGAGGCATTTCAGCCTTATAAAGGGGGAGGGGGAATTGCACAAAGGGCAGGCCTGGAGGAAAGGGGGTGGCAGGGAAGGAGGCCGGGCCACTGGGCCCCCCAGCATTCCACACCAGACAGGCTCGCGCCAGCAGAAGACAGGCAAAACTGGCTGGCTGAGGATTGCCCGGTGGGGCGGCCTCCGGCTGCGGGAATCTGGGAGTGTCAGCCCAGTCCTTCCGGGAGCCACCCAGCTGGGAGAGCCGAGCCTGCAGCGCCGGGGTGGGTGGCTGCAGTACCTCCTTGTTGACGACGAGGTTACACATGCACTCCGTGGCCGCCTGCCGGAGCTGGTCGTGCTTTTCAAACATGTAGTTCTCGATGTCTGGCAGGGCCTTCTCTTTGATGATCTTCAGCCTGGAAAACAGTGTGCAGTGCGGGGTCGGAGAGGGAGGCCCCCAAGCGTGCGGTGGGGGAGCCAGTGGCGGGTGCCTCTCCCAAGGACTGGACCGCTGCAGCCGGGCTGGATCAGGCCGTCCCTGAGCATTCGTACGTGAGGCACCCACAACTGACAACCGCCGGTCTGCATGCGCCCCGCGCCACACTCCCCCCTCCGGGGCCCTTCCCACACTTTGCAGACGTGTCTGCGTCTTGTTTTGCCTTTAGGAGGGAGGAAAGTGCCGCTGAATCTCAAACGTGGGCATGAAATGGCCAGGGCGACTTATTTTATATTGTTATTTTGTATTTTAACTTAATGTTTGTATTTTAACTTATGTTGTGAGCCGCCCCGAGGCTTCGGCGAATGGGGCGGCATAAAAATGTTTTAATAAATAAATAAATAAAATGCTCACGTGTTCATGCAGTCCTGCTCCACGGCCACACCACTGAGCAGAGGGGACATGCAGAAAGGCAGCGAGAGGGAAACTCCCGGGAAAATGTGCCAAGGAGCCAATGTGAATCGCCGAAAGGATCCTGAAGCAGGAGCCTCAGAAAAGTGGCAGGCTAAAAGGCTTGGCTAATGGCAGAAAGTGAAGAGGAACTAAAGAGCCTCTTGATGCGGGTGAAAGAGGAGAGCACAAAAGTTGGCTTGAAACGCAACATTAAGAAAACTAAGATCATGTTAAGCTCAAGAAAAGATCACCTCCTGGCAAATAGATGGGGAAGAAATTGAGGTAGTGACAGATTTTATTTTCCTGGGCTCCAAGATCACCGCATATGGGGACTGCAGCCAAGAAATTAAAAGACGCTTGCTCCTGGGGAGGAAAGCTATGGCAAATCTAGACAGCACACTAAAAAGCAGAGACATCACCCTGCCGACAAAATGCATATAGTCATGGCTGTGGTTTTCCCAGTTGCAATGTATGGCTGTGAAAGTTGGACCATAAGGAAGGCTGAGCGCCGAAGGATTGAGGCCTTTGAATTGTGGTGCTGGAAGAGACGCCTGCGAGTCCCTTGGACCGCAAGGCGATCAAACCGGTCAGTCCTGGAGGAGATCAGCCCTGGCTGCTCTTTAGAAGGCCAGATAGTGAAGATGAAACTCCAATACTTTGGCCACCTAATGAGAAGGAAGGACTCCCTGGAGAAGACCCTGATGCTGGGAACAATTGAGGGCAAAAGGAGAAGGGGATGGCAGAGGATGAGGTGGCTAGATGGAGTCACTGAAGCAGTCGGCGTGAGCCTGAGTGGACTCTGGGAGATGGAGGAGGACAGGAAGGCCTGGAGGAATGTTGTCTATGGGGTCGCGATGGGTCGGACATGACTTTGCGACTAACAACAAAAGCCTTGGCAAGAACAGCCCCACCTAAGCGGCAGGTTCCTGAGGTTTCCCTTCTCTTTTCTCAGGATTAGTTCCTTATGAATTATTGCTTTGGGCTATTTGTGTGATTTCTTGATGTGGGCATTGGATCGTAATGTTTATTGTGATCATCAGGAAAGACTGGATAATGTAACATGTAAATTTATGCAAACACATCCAGAAAAGTGGCCTCCGCACTCCCATGCCCTTTGATTGCTGGGTGACTGTGAGTGTTTCGGATTTAATTGAGCAACCCTATACATCCATCTCATTTGCCTCCCTGACCCTTTTTTTTTTTTTTGACTTTGTGGTATTCATATGTACATCTATCATAAAGCTTGTAAAAATGGCCCCGTCTTTCAGGTGCCGCCAGATGCTTTGGTGCCACACACAACCCGGGTCACTTTCCCTCTGGACACAAATGCAGACAGTCAGAGGGGAAAAGACAGGCCACGTGAAGCAAGAAATGCAGGGAAGTCGCCAATATAAAACACGAGGGTGAACCAGGAAGGTGCGCGGAGGGAGAGTGAGATTGTGAGGAGGGGGAGTTGGGGGCATCGCTCGATTGTTTGTGCCGCTCACCGGAGCTTGTCGCTTCTTCCGGAAAAGTTGGTGAGGCCCAGCAAAGCCTCGTAGTTCTGCAGCCCGTCTCGCTCGGTGTTCAGTAAGCTGACCAGCGGCCGCACAACTTCGTACACCTGGAATGGGGGGAGAAGCGACGTCCGGGGATTGCCTCGGCCAGACGCCACGTGGCCAAGGCAGCCGGCGGGGCTGTGGGAAGTCAGGTCCAACCTGCCTGGCTGGGAGCAATGGCAGTTGCCACTCGCCGACCCTGGAGGACGCCGGGCTGTGGGAGGCTGCCCCGGGAGAGACCAGTCCTCCGGAAACGCTGCAGCACACGCCCTTGCTGGGACCGATGCCACAGACACGCTCCCGAGGAGAGCCCAGAAACCCCCATACGCACCGCACCCATGTTCCTCTCCACCAGAAGCACTTCTTTTGCGAACCTGGTGAATCCTAATGGCCCACCAGAGACCACACACCCCAAAATGTTTTGCGTTGCAACAGGGGAAAATATTTCTCCTCGGGAATGGGCTGAGGTGAAGGCCTGGAGTGTCCTTTCCTGGAGAGCGATCCTCGCAGGGGTGACGGGACACTTAGGCTACTGCAGTGGGCTCAGTGTGGGGCTGCCCCCAGGGCTGGGGTAGAAACCGCAACTGGGCAGAGCCCCTTCTCTCCAAGTTACCCTCCCAACAGCCCCGCGAGCCAGGTGAGGCTGAGAGCCAGGGGCTGGCAGAAGCCAGCCATCCCATAATTATCACTGCTGGCTGCGAACTAGACCTGGATCTCCCACGTCCAAGTCCTACACTCTAGCCATTGCACCACAGTGCCTCTTGCACGGATGACAGCCGCAGCCCTGTTAGCCAAAGATTCGGTCCCTGGAATCTCCAACTGAAAGTGGTCATGAGTGGGTCTGGGACCCTTTGCTGCCGGCCAGAGTCGTCACAGCTGGGTTGGACCAACCAGGACTTTGAGCCCTGGGCGCTCCTCTCTCTGTCCAGCTAAGGCAGTCTAGTCCGTTCCACCAGGGTGGAGTGCGAAAGGTGCTCCCCAAGCAGCGACTCACCCGCTCACCGGGGAATGCGATGTCTGGATTGGAGATGGCAGCAATTTTGGCCAGTGCGTGGGACGCTTTGATTTTGCCAACCTCGGTGCCTTCCAGAGCCAGCGGGATAAGGGCCTAAGGGCGCAAGAAAATAAGAAACGAAGGCACGGTAGGGTACGAAGTCATATTTTCACCGTAGCATCTCCAAAGCATCAAGGTAGTTTCTCACAGTGCAGATGTACCGGGGGGCGGCCATCTCTCTCTCTCTGACTGGGTTCAGGCAGCACGAGAACCCCGGGCAAGGGCTGAGAGGGGTTTGCTCTTGAGATGTGAGCAACCATGTCGTCTCTGCACCCAGCCGCACTGGCACATCGCAGCTTTTTAACCTGGAGCAACCCATGGAGAGAACCAAACCCTGCTTTGGTGTCGGGGTGTGAATGGTGTGCTGTTTGTGGTTAACAAACCATGGTGGTGGTTAACCTGTTGCAGTGTGCTTGCGTTCCTGGAGGCCTAAGAGGCCCAGAAGAAAAGGGAGAATCAAGGAGCGTGATGGGACGGACCAAGACTGAGGTATTTTGCACAGCAAAAACGAACGCCGGGAACATAATAGATAAGATAAGCCCATAATAGAGAAGTACCATCGAGAGAGGAATGGAATCTGGTGAACATGCCTTTCCATGTTAAAGGAAGACCAGTACATTCCGCGTCTGCTTTTGCCCAGACGAGCTCACTGTTCGAAGCAGTTTGGACGACTGAGGTATAAAATGCCCAGCTCCCGCGTGTGCCAGGACAGCGCCGCAACCGGGCACGACAGCCCTCGGCACCGCCGCAGGAGGCTCCGCTGGCTGCGTGTGAGTATCGGACGAATGCGAGTGTGAATGAGGCCTCGTTTGATAGCGCTGCTGCTGATCGCTAAACTAGCATTCTTACTCTTTTGTATTCTTTATATCATAGAAAAAAATGTTACACGCATAGTGTTTAAAACCAGATCAAGCGTTCAGTCTCTCTTTGATAAGGGTTTTCCTGGGAAACCTGATAGTCTCTTCTTTACTGGATCAAGGACGGTTTTATTTCAGTCACAAACACACACTGAAGCTATACCCAGACTAACGTTGTCTGAACGCAGTCTCTCTCACTCTCATCCTCTCTCTCTCTGAGTTTTAGGACATTTTTCTGTCCACGCATGCATAGGTTTGCACCCTAAATAAATAAAATCCATTACCTTTCCACCCCCTTGAGCAACAATGGTGCCACGGTCCTTGGAATCTTCACACAATGCAAGAAAAACTCTGCCAAAAATGGAATAAAAACGCGTTATGAACATTGACCGTCAACATTCCATGGCTAATGAGCAAGATCAGTTCTTCATGGGGTGCTCTGGGGCAACCTGGCTCCCCTTTGCTTATCGTTCTGAGACATTCCAGGCCCAACAAAACTTTCCTGTTTGTGGCGTGCAGCTCTGGATGGGATCTCTTTCCTCCACACAGCCCCAGACATGCGCAGCCGGGTCATTTTCTGCTCTTAAAGCTGCAATTTGTGACTTAAGCGTGGTGGTCGGGCAGGGGCCCAAAACCTTCCCCTCCTCCCCCAGCAAACCTCAGGCCTCCTGAACAAGCCAGCTCCCTCTTCTTTCAGAGTCTGCTGTCCCGATGAGGTGCCAAATGGGCTGTGCTATTAATGCCACCTGCCTCGGTCCTGAAATATCCATTCAGGGAATACCTTTGGCGGTGCACTTTGACCATGAGATTCCCAAGCGGTCACCCGACATCTTTCAAAGGTGACGTTCACATCCCCGCCTGCACCTGACATTTCAGCCTTTACGAAAAGCACTCCCCTTCGTGCCCCTTTATGTCCGGAGGCACGTCAACCCCGAGAGAGCCGCATGTTACCTGGCCAAGAGCTCTTTGGTCTGATCTGTCAAAATGGCACTGTCTGCCTTCACCATGCAAACGAGCGCAGAGACGATGCCAGCTTTGATCAGACGTTTCACCCGCTTGACAACGAAGTCCTTTTTGTCCTGCAGGAGGGGCAGGGAAGAGAATGGAGCAAGAGTCATGCCTGCTCTCCGTCTCAGGCTCCGGGGCAGCCCTGCCCAAGCTCCAGAAAGCGTGGGCAGCAGGCTGGCAGCAGCCCCGCGGAGCTATCTGCTCATCTGCGGAACCGGCCGATGTCAAAAGCGGGCTGCATACTTTCGGATGCTCCTCGGGGACGTGCTGTTTCGAAAACTTAGCCAGCTGCACAAGTTCCGGGATGATCTCCTTGACATCGTAGCTGTTGGTGCAGTTCACCAGGACGGAGGCCACGGAGTACAAGATGGTCTTGTCGCTCGTCTGCATGCAGAAAACCTCGTTTCATTTTCATGCCACTTAACAGACATCCACACCACCCAATAGCAAATGCTCTCTGGGTGGTTTGAGAAAGATCAAAAACCTTACAACTATAAATTAAGATCAAAAAACTTAAAACTGTGTAATATAAAACCCATGGACATGCAACCATCCCGGATCACAGCACGAGCACATCCCAACAACCAACAATAAAAATCCAGAGCCCAATTAAAGCCCTTATTAAATGCTTAATTAAGAGACTAATGTTGCTGCTGGCAGGCCTTGCCAGGAGGTTGACTCCCCCAAAGCCTCATTGGGAAGTTCCAGGACTCCCCAAAGGAGGCACTGGGAGAAGGGCCTTAGATGATGATGATGATGATGATCTGCTTTAGATTTATATCCCACCTTTTCTTCCTCTTGCCAGGGGAAGCATAACACTGTATATAAAAGGGCCACTGGAAGGAACTAAACTCTTCAGTCCAGGGGGTTCCTCCTTTGAGCTTCACCTCCCCTGGCATCCTTTCCTCCTTGGTCTTGGGGTGCTGACTCTTCAAATTCCATTTTGGAAACGACCTTCCGGTGGCAGCCAAGGCCAAAGGATGAACCACCCTCTTGCAAGCTAAGCAATCCCTGGCAGTGAGCAGGCTCGGGGTGGCGGGGTGGCCCTCCACAGCTCCCCAAACAGCTCTGGCCTTCAGCTTTGCCCACTGAGAAACTGCATTCAGCTCTTGGGCCGAACGGCGTTCAGCACGTCACTATACGCACGGGGAACGCAATCCGCCAACATGCACGGTTCTGCCGGGGGCCGTCGGCCCGTGCGTTGCCCGCATGCGTGCGCTGGCGGCCCGCCCTACCTTGGCCAGGTCAAACATGGCTTGCATGGCTGGCTCGTCTTCCACAAAGTCATCCTTGACGTCCGCATCCAAGGTCAAGTAGGCAAGCCCCTCGATGGCCCATTTCCGAGTGCGCGTGTCGATGGCTGGATTGCAAAGCCACCTAGATGGCAAGGAGGTCGATACTCGCCCACTTTTCGGAAGCTTCACTGGGACGAAATCCGATCCGCCGAGCAGGCAGCTTTTGCCTCGGGACCCTTTGCACCCAAGCCCCCTGCACAGAGCCCTGGGCCACCACACCGCTCGGGCTGCCCTCCTATCTGCCCCCCACCCCGTTCCTTTCAGTTTTCCATCCCTTGGGCTCGCATGAGTGGGCATGTCGTGAGCGGAGCCGGCTGGAGCCGGGGGTCAGACGAGATGGCCCGGGAGACCCCTTCTGACTCGCTCTGTCTCTATGAGCAACTGGCACTGCCTCCCGCAAGTGCTGCCCGCTGCGACCGACCAGCAACGAGGCTGATAAGCTCTGGCAAGACAAATAACTCCAGCTGCTACCATCTCGCCTGCAGAAAAGAGCAGGACTGCGCAGGTGCATGCATGTTTTGTAATGCGGGTATTCCACCAGCCTTCCTGAGCTGGGGCTCTTCCAGAAGTGCTGGACCACAGCTCCCAAGATACCCCAGCCAGCACAGTGTCCCCTGGCTGAGGGTTTCTGGGAGCTGCAGTCAACACACCCAGGGGGTGGGGAAGGCTCTCTTGCAGAAATCCAGGTCCTGGAGTCCAAAGATGGCCATCACTGCTACCTCTGACCTTTGCACGAGAAAGCAGCTATGTCCACGCCAGATCAGAAACCTCACCTGTGGGAAGCTACCGGGGAAGGGGCAGAAGGGAGAGAGGCGCAGACATGTGGAATCAATTTCCCCTCCCAAGACGGGTCTGCCACTCACTTTCGGCACTGTCTGGCCAGCTTTTCGGTAGATCCTTCAGCAAATTGCCTCAGGCCGTAGTCGGTGCCGCCGGCCGAGCCAAGCTTGCAGAGACCCTGGCAAGAGAATCGGGAGGCTGTCTGTGCTCTCAGCGCTGGGGAGGAAGAGCCGCTTACCCAATTATGACGCGGGGTGGGGAACCGCGTACCACCTGCCGGCTGAATTCGGTTCTGCAGAAGCTCTCCGGGGGGGACGGGGGCACAGACGAAGGGGCAGGGTCAAAGTGGCAAAAATACCAGGCTATTTTAGCTGAAAGTTGTTGGTGCCAGTAATCAAGGCGTAGGAGTACAGGCAAGGGTTGAGCACAGGCAGAGTGTGGGTTGTTGTGGGACTGTGGGTTATCGTGTTGCCTGAATCCAGTTGCACTAAGAAACCGTGGATCGTTAACCATAAAAGACCCACAATACAACACCTAACAACAATTCATGGGTCCTTGTTATGGCTTGTTTGTGCTTAACAGTTCCTGGTGTGTTAACACGGCTGGGTTCAGACAATCAGTAACCCAGTTCAGCAAATGACGCACCAACCAGCAACCATGCTCAAGGCCTGAGTGCGGGTGATTATGGTGTGTTCAGACTGATCCAAAAAGCTCATTATTTTTCAGAAAACAGCACTGTTACCCATAATCCACTGCCCAGGGGCAACCCATATTCCACTTCCGGCTGCACCGCACAGACCACGAGCTTCCGCTTGCTCGAAGAGCAAGAGCACTTTAAAGCCCCTGACAGAAGGCACTCCAGGAGCAGCCCTGCGGGCTCGTGCCCCAAGGCCCTGATCCAGCACCCTGCATTTTGCAGGATCCAGCTGGAGGAAGCCCACGAGGAAGCCGTGAAGTCCACCCCCCCTGTTGCTTGTCTCCCTGTAGCTGTGACCTAGATGGCTGGACCAGGGCCAGCCTGCCTGGTGGAGGACGGCTCCCCCATGAAGCCGAGGCTGGGCAACCGAGCCGGGGAGCGGCGGGGCGTACATAGCCCTGCTCACCATGCCACCTGTGGCTGGACGGAGCGGGGCGCATGCTGCCAAGCACCCTTGGGGCCAGGCCCGTTTCCAGCCCTCCCACCAGGAGAGGCCAGGATGCAGAAGGCCGCACCCTGCAGATGCCCCGGGGCACGCTGGGGACTTGCGCATCCACCCCATATGGGTGATGTGCGGCACACGCGCGCCAGGAGGCCTGGCTGGCCTCCTCCACCGTCATCTGCCCGCTATGACTGGAGGGAGCAGCGAGAGTTCCCAGCACAGGACTCCCCACGACGGCTCCCCGGGGAGGAGGGACCTGCACGAGCTTGGCTGGGCAGGAGCACAGCTTCGCCTCCCATCACTGGCGCTTCGGAGCTGGCAAGCCTGAGACAGCTCTCCCTGTGCCGGGCGCCTCGGGTCGCCACTGCCGGGCAGCGCCAGGCAGAACCGGGCCCCTCGGACCCCTGCGGAGGGCTCGGGAGCTCGGTCGGCCTTCGCGCAAGGGTGGAGCCTGCGCTTGTCTGGGCGGCAGACGTTTGCCTCGCAGCCGCCCCGGACGTTTTGCGCGTGATGCGGATCCGAACCCGATTAACGTCCCGGCCGGTCCACTGTGGAAGCGGCCTCACTGCTGCCTCCTGCAGCCAGTGCCTTCCAGCTGCGCCAGACTACGCTTCCCATCACTCCCTGGGGGCTGCTGGGGAGGACGGATAGGGGCGAGGCACCCTTCCTCCCCCGGGGGACGGCGTCAATGGCCAGGGGCTGCAGGGGGAACGCTCACCACCAGAGCACGTATCTTGATCTTCTCGTTCTGGGTCTTCTTGTAGATTTCCTTCAGCAGCGAGATGCCGTTGGTGATGATGAAGGTGGCGCGGCTCAGCTTGGTGGACGCGTGGATGAGCGCCTCCACGGCCACCAGCTGGTCGATCTCGCGCTCGGAGCCGCAGAGCGCCACCATCATCTCCATCACGCCCTTCATGCCCAGCAGCTGGTTGCCCAAGTCGAAGGGCCCCTGCAGGATCGCCGACACCATCTGGATGGCGTGCAGCGTCTTGTCCATGTCCTGCGGGTCGATCTTTCTCCTAGGGGCAGGCAGAGGCAGGGAGGGAGGGGGGCGCGGCCCACCTGGGTGAGGGCGGACAGGGAAGGGCGTGATGCCCCCCCCCCCCGGACAGCACCGTAACAATGCGCTTCCCGCACCGCCAGAGGCGCCGCATGGTGGGCTGAGTGCCGTCACCACCACAGGCGTGCTCGGTGTGGGCCTGCAGGGCCACATGAGCAGCTCTTTCTAACCTGGGGGGCAGTGGTGTGGCCCCCGCCACCCCTTTCAGACCCCTCCAGGCTGGAGAGGCAGGGCAGAGGACAGAGCCAAGTGGGCCCGCCACAAGCCTTCGAGGCCCTGGGAGCATCATCCGCGTTGGCCCATCAGGGGAGGCTGCAGTCCCAGCCCGTACTCCCTGCCTCACCCTGCAGCCGCGGCCTCTCCCCTTGGCCTACGAACTATTTCCCCACAGGCCTTTGCTCTGGTTCTCTCGTTTCGGTGTACGCATCCTGACGACGGTCTGTGCCCTCGCTCCGTCTTGCGGCTGGGCCACCCGTGAAATCCAGTGCAGGAACCATGCAGCTGGACTCACTTGATGTATTCTTCACATTGCAGCCTGAAATTTTCTCTCTCGGGGTCACAGCGCAAGTCATCATACAGTTTATTCAGAAGAACTGAAGCTGTCAACTGGGAGTTCTCCGTCAAGGGGAGGCAGTTGGGCATGTCTGGAATCTCGCCAGCAACTTTTAGGATCTTTTTTAGTCCTGTGGGAGGGACAAGGAAGTAGAGGCAGAGAGGAGACGAGAGGGACAGGAGAGAGAGGGAGACGAAGATGAGTTGGAGTTTCCCCCTCTTCCCTCCCCATTCCCTTTCCTTGTGTGTTGCATATTATCATTATCATTATTATTATTATTATTATTATTATTATTATTATTATTATTATTATATTTCTATGCCGCCCCTTGCCGAAGCCTCGGGGCGGCTTACATCTTCTTGGAATGTAAACCTGTGGGCCAGGATGGCCTGATTTTATTGACTGGGTGTAAGCCTTTCCAGAAGATGTTTTGTCAGAGAAGCAGGATAAAAACACTGTAAGTAAGTACATGCAGAGACATAACCTGCCAAAGCTGATGGTCTAAAGGAAAAATCGAGGCAGGCGGAATGCTGGTCTCGTGTATTAATCACAGTCGAAGGTGGCGGGGGCTCCCAGGTTTCCTATTGGGAGTGGCTGGGGTCTTCCTACCACTTTGACCCAGAGCCTCTGTGGCCTGGCAAAACATTGCATGAACCGACTTCCGTTCTGGGTTCACACATAACGACAACACATGGTTTAAACAACCCACCGTTCACAACCAAACAAGAAGCCATGAGCTGGTTCAAGTGTCATGCTTTAACTCTGGGTTGTTTTAACTTAGGAACCGTTGGCTGCAAGCTGCATGATGAGCTTGTGGTCTCCTGCCTTCTCATCGCTTCTATTTCAAATAACAATCCAATAAATCAAGGGCAACTGTTGGGTTAATGACTCAGATCTTCCAGGTTTGCATGCCACAAAACAACCCAGGAGCGATGGGCTCACACGAGAGGGAATGCTTACGCTTTCATTTGCCTTAAGCCATTCCGAGTTTAAACAATGCAGGAATTGCAATCTGGTGCGTGAACTGGTTCTCCTCCTGAGTTGACAAAGCATTAGTTTGTGAGGCTGGGTTTTCACAAGACGACAACCCAGGACTCAACAACCCATAGCATGGGTCAGTGTTGTGCGAACCCTAGCAAACAACAGACAGCAAGAGAGCCTTCAATGTATGCATACCATTATCAATCACAAATAGGGTGCGGCTGTTGTCAGGATGTCTCTGGTCCTGCCTTGGCACATTCTTATTCAGTAAGTTGAGTGCCCGATCCCGGCCTTGTCCAGACACCTTTTTATTAGGAAGCATATCTAGGAGGTGAACCATGATCCCCCTCAGATCCTTCTTTGTGTCTGCATGAAAGGAGAAAGCAGCACAGGGTGGGGAAAACGAGCAAGAACAATGCCGTCGATGCACACGTGTGAATCCCAGTCTGCCGCCTCGTGAAGCCAAACCAAGGCAGGCAGAAGGATAGTTCCGAGTGCCAGCTGAGCTCCCTCCAACAAGAGCCATAGGAGGACGTTGTCTCAGGAGGGAACTGAACCCAGTCAGAGCCCTATGCAAACGGACGAACTGGCACGGTAATCAGCTCCAGCCCGCCTGCGGGAACCGAGCAAGCCCTTGCCTGGTTTTGTGGCTAGAGGCGTCCCTGTGGCTGGGGAGATGGAGGCTCACCCGGGGACACCCTCTGAAGCAGAGGGCGGTGGATGGCTGTGTTTGCCAGGCAGGAGGTCCATGACCACTCTGCCCGAGGAAGTAACCTGCACCCCACCCTCAACCGAGTCCCCGGTGGAAGGTCTGAATGCTGAGGACATGGCAAGGTGCACGGGCCAACTCTTGCTTGCTCCGCGTGAACGCTCTCTCCCGGCTCGAAAGAGCTGCGAGCCTCGGTCACCCGTGCTGAGCTGGTGGAGTTAATTTCCACGAAGGCAGGACAAAAAGTTCGAGGGTTTTTGTGGCTGGGGGCTTCAGGAGAGGGGTTATTCCAGGAGAGCCAGCAAAAGAATACAGGCTGCCAAATATAATTAATGTAATCATATTTCATTTTAAACCACTCTTTATTGCATCACATTGAAAAATCTATGGGGGCCTGGTGAATTTATCAGCCCAGCTGTTCAGATCTGGCCCACAAGTCATGCCCCTTAAAGGCGGAACTAGCTTTGTTTAGAGGAAAAGGGAAGAAGGGGATTCTGACAGAATCAGCGCTGGCACCAGGAAGAACTCACGTGGCAATTAGAAGGATCATCGGCTCATTGATGTTTCTTGCTCATGACTTTTATGTTGCTCACTCTGTATTATGAAGCCAGCTCGACTCCAGAAAAGGCTGAACTAGAACCCTTGTGCCTTGATCTAATGGGGGTGGGGGGGGGGGGGCTGGGCAGTGGCAGAAGAGAGAGAGGCAGCGGCACAGAGAAGGAGTGCAAGAGCGGAAGGGACAGTCGCGGTGGCGCTGGCAGCTGTTCCGAGACAGGTTGTCCCCAAGGGGAAGGAGCCCCTTTCGGGCCACCCAGTGTTACGGAGCTCACTGTGAATCCACCCTAGGCAAGGCTGCCGAACGGCGGAGAATGCTAATTACCCAGCACCAGGGCGTCCTCCTTTCCGTGCTCTTCCTTCTTGCCCTCCCCGGCCAAAGAGTCGATGATGGCCTGCAGAAGGTTGGAGACGGCCAGCGAGATCTCCTCGTGGTCGATGGACATCCAGAGGCAAATGTTGTTGATGCCCAGCGTGCGCAGAATGGCAGTGGCCTGTCCGAAAGGAATGAGATGGCGTGACTGGCCGACAGGCGCTTCCAGGCGAGGCTGTCATCCAGACATGGCGCCTTCCTCCTCAAACCCTCCTCTGCTTCCCCAGCACGAGGTCCATCTTCTTTCCTACTGTGGAGGACCCAGGAGGAGGACGAGCCAGAAGGGCTGCAGGAGACCTTCTGACGCATAGCATTACTCGCCCACAGTCCAGCGGCACCCCGTGTTTTTTTCAGGTTGGGCGCAAAAGAAGACTGATCTGATCCTTTCTATCAACAGAAAGCTGAACCCTGTGACAGGTCTGCATGAATATAATGAAAATAATGCCACTTTTGCACATGTGTTCTATGTGATTTATGCATTTACTTTGCTAATGTGTTTTCACACTTTTAGGAGCACAGGAACTCCTCCTGCAGAGTCACACCATGGCTCCAACTAACTCTGCTGTCGACACTGACCGACAACACATTTCCAGGCAAGCCTTTTTCTTGGAAACTGGACAGCCATCTAAGTGAAGTCGTATAAATCAAACCGCAGGGGGCTGGACCTGATGGCCTTCATGGCCCCTTCCAACTCTACTGTTCTGAGATTCCTGCCCTACTGGCGATGCCACCAGAGACTGAATCTGGAAACCCTGTGGGACACTGACACCAACCGTGTCCAGCAGAACAGGTGGATGTCTCGCTTGGCAGCCGCCATTAGCTTCCGCGATTTCACCCAGTGTCTTCCACGTCTGTGAACCTGCAGGTCTAGAAACTTCCTGCTCTTTTGAAAAATTAAACCCCCGAAGGAGCCAAATTTCCATGCCTGATACCAAATTCTTTCCCATGCATTTGTAGATTCTCAATATACATGCAGAAAACTTGGTTTTATCTCTTCGGCTGAACCGAAGGCCACCCACACCAAGCTGCGGCCACACACCACCGTGAAGACCAGGAGAGTGTTAAGGCCACCCCAGGCTCACCCGTGCCTTGTGTCCTGCACACATCCCTGAAAGGGTCCGAACTGCCGCGAGCATCAGCTCCGGGTTTTTGGTCTCTATGAGCTTCACAAGCAGGTGAAGTCCGTTATTTTGAAAGATCCTCTCTGATCCAGCTTCCTCCCGACCGAGGACGATAAGATTGTTCGCCGCCTGGTTTGGAAAAAGGGCCAAAGAGATGGAAGGAGGAGCAGAACAAAGGAAAGCTGAAAGCTACTCTTAGTGTTGAAATAATCGCAGCAAAGATGGTGTTTTGGGCCTGATTCGAAGCATCTCACCTTCTCTCGCTTCTCTTTCTCACTCTTCTCATCCAACAAGATTTCAAACATTTGCTGAACCCGGGCATCGGTGGAGAACTGCAGGCGGAGCTGCCTCGGGGATGGAGGAGGAAGCTGTCATGAGTTAGTGCACACTTCCCCAAGCTAGTGCCCTCCAAATGTGTCGTTTTCCTCTTCCCTCACCACCCTTCTTCCTTTCATGCTGTATCTTTATTTGGAAAACCTGCAGACGGAGACTGCCTTGTTCGGCACTGCTCTCACGTCGCTGCCATGGGCCACGCGGCCTGGCACAGTGAGGGCTCCAGCCAGCATATCTGAGGAAGGCTGGGCGAGAAGGGCTGAAGAACTGGGGACGGAGCAGAGGTGACTTCGCTTCCTGTGCCGGCTCAGCCCGGAGGCTGGTGCCCGCCATGCCCTCTGTGCTGCAGCTCCATCACCTTTTACCATCAGCCCTCCCGGTGGGGGGCGCTGGGAGCAGCACTCCACAACCCCTGCAGGGAACCAGGTTGATGCCTCCTGAATGGGATGGAAGACGGACTGAGCTGATGGATATCCTGGCTTTCTACCAATTAAAAAGGCGCTCAGTGCAGCTTAACAAGCACAGGAAGTCGATTAACGGTGCAGCCTTGGGCCTGCTGAGGTGCAGAAGGGCCCTCGGCCGCCTGCTGGGGAATGCGGCCATCGCAGGGCCTTTCTTCCCAAATATTTGCCCCACCCGGCGTCACCTTCTCCTGGAGGCTGGCTCCCAGACGGTGAAGGGTCTCCTGGAAGCTTTTGTTCCGTGGCTCGATCGTGGCGCACCGCTGGATGTCCCTGAACGCCTGGTCCAGCTTGCCCAGCTTCTCCATGGCCTGGCTGCGTCGGTACAAGGCCTTAATGTCCGAGGCGTTGATGTCGATTGCTGGGGGGGAGAAAGGGCCGAGCGGCTGCCCCCTGGAGCAAGAAGGGCCGCCCACTCCATCGGCTCGGCCACTGAGCCACCGCCCCCTCCCGCTGCTCCTGCCTGGCCAGGGGCTCAAGCGACCGGCCGGCCGTGCACCTCCGAGGGCGGGAGGGGGAGCTGCCAGCCCAAGGGCCCGGAGTTCCAGGGGTGGGAGGAGCCCAAACTGCAAACCCCACCTGCTGGAAGCTTTCTACCTGTCTGAGGAACATCTCCTTCTAAAGTGGGGGAACTGCC
The DNA here is from genome assembly GCF_004798865.1 of Varanus komodoensis. NCBI lineage: Eukaryota > Metazoa > Chordata > Lepidosauria > Squamata > Varanidae > Varanus > Varanus komodoensis. Next base: position 1,941,797 of record NW_025336495.1, on the reverse strand, counting down.
TAAAACAGGAACCGGCGACTGAGCGATGCCTCGAGTCGTGGGGCGCCAGACTGGGCCCCTGGCCAGGCAACCTTTGGCCTCTGGCTGCCACCCGGGAGCTAAGGACCGGGACCTGCCTTTGCTCGCTTTCCTCTTCCCTTGCCATCCCTTTTCATCTAGTGCTGCCCCTCACAGGGATGGGCAGAGGCTATCTTGCTATTGACCTACGCAAGCCACTCTGGGAGATTTTTGGAGCTGAGGACGAGGGTGAACATGCTTTCAGTAAATAAATACGACGTGCACAGTACTTTGTAAAGTACGACAAGCAGTGAGGTCTCTGCCCCGAGTGGCCTGCCATCTGTAAGAGCAAGGCAAGAGGAGAAAATGAGATGCAGGGAGACTGCAGGGGACGAGCAGGGGGAAGTCTGTTGCACCTCTCCAGCCTTAGTTACCAAAATTCATATCCGGCCTCAACAACCGCATGGCAAAAGCGTGTTGATTTTCTGCCATTTTTCAAATGAAAAAGTCTAGAGCCAAATAACTGTCACGCCTATGTATTTCCTCACAGCTATCAGGCCTTCCTACCCCAGAGGCAGGTACCAGCACGTTCAAAAGCTGGCCTCCTGCCTCGTGCAGCCCTCACGAGGCTCGCTGCCTGGCAGGTCGAGAAGTGCATCTGATGGGAAGCTCAGACTTTCCAGCTGCAGGAGGAGGACCAGAGGCCTGCTGGGTGCTGCAGGACTTCAGTTCCCATCATGTTCCAGCCAGCACGGGTGGTGGCTGGGAACGGTGATGCTTCAAGTCCAACAGCACAGCGAGTCTACCCTAGGTTGAAATATAAAGCTTTTATATTTTTTAGAAGGTAAAAGCCTTTTTCTAAGGGCATGGCCTCTTTACCAGCATTTTTGAAACTATGCAGGTGCTTTGACACTAAGCTACTGATGCTCAAATCCAAGTCCCGGTGCAGCCACCACTGCCCCGAATCCCAAGTGCTCCGTCGCCCACTGTCGGGCTTACCTCTCGATGCGTCTGCCGCCGCCTGGGGGTAGTTCTCCTGCGAATTTGGAAAGAAAGGGAAAGTGTGCACAACCGATCCCAAAGGCTGGGCCTGGGGGCCTCCTTCACCCCCTCCCCACAGCCACGTCTCTGCCCCGCCTTGCTGACTACCCCGCAAAGCAGGGGTGTGGAAGGCCTTTCCGGCCGAGGGCCAAAGGCTGCTGAGGAGAGGCTCTTGGGGGCCGCATTGCTGGGCTGGCACGGCCAGTGGGGACAGGGGCAGGGGCAGAACTTCCTGGTGGCCCCTCTGGCTATTTTCTCAATGGGGACTCTGCCATTTCACCCCCCCGCAAGCTGTGGCTTCAGAAGATGGAAGCCGGGCGGGGGGGGGGCATTGCAGGGGAGCAGATTCTGGCTACTGCACGGCAGAAGTTCCCTGGCCGCATCCCGCAGTGGGACAGGCGCCCCCTCCCCAGGTGTTCAAGCGGAGGCTGGGGGGATGCCTGTCAGGATGCGGCTGCCACCAGCCTCAAGACCGAATTGCCGCAAAGCCCTCTCCGTGGGGCTGCCCTGGAAGGCCGAGCGGGTGCTCCTTGGCAGCCTGCAGCGCCTTTGCTGAGGGGGCTGCCCCACAGCCTGCTCACTCCAGGCCAGCCCTGGGGTTTGGGGTTCTGGTGTACAGGGCCCCCAGGCTCCCTGAGAGAGAGCCTCTCCCTCACCAGCCTGCCTGGCCACTGAGGCTACAGAGACCAGTGCCTGGCGCTTCCATGGAGACTCGTGGCCCAGCGGGAAGGGCCCTCACCGTGGTGGCCCCGCTTTCCTGGACCCCTCCCTGCCTCCAGGGGTGCGGCAGGCTCCAAGGCTGCATTGCCTTTATTCCAGGAAGCCTTCCTCGTCGCCCAGCCACTGTTTTACTCGACTGCAGCTTTAAATGTTTTTGCTCTTCTATTTCTTTTCTTGTTTACTGTTCATTGGGGCACCACCGTCTAGCACAGAACCTGGACTGCGCAGTGGGCTGGACTAGATGACCTTCAAGGTCTCTCCTGATTCTGTGCTTCCATGAGCTTAATCCCCTTTTGCAGGAGATTTTCTCGCCCAGGCACTGCCACCCCTCTCTATTTATGAGGCATCCTATGACGGCATCCACGCTGCTCCCATCGGCTCACCTTTTTCAGGAAACATGCTGCGCGGTTTCGATACAGCAGAGCCTGGAGTGGTTTGTCCTTGTTAACCTTAAGAGCTCTGGTGTAGCTTTTAATCGCGTTCTCAAAGTCGTTGGCTTGGAAATACCGATTCCCTTCCTCCTTCAGCTGCACGGGGTCCTCCATCTAGGAAAAGAAGTCCAAAATGCATCAAGGAGCAGCAGCGATTTCGGGAAAAAACTCATCCTTTAAAGAAAATATCACACTGGGCCTCCATCTTCTGGAGGTAGCTGCTTATGCAGAAGCTCAGCCCAAGCGGAGAATTCCTTCCTCCATGAACGCTTTTGCCACTGCTGTATCCCGTTGCTTCATGTTGTCCCTAAACAGGCCTCCCGTCCTTCCAGTGCAAACTCCTTGGGGCAGAGACCTCTTTCTCTCCTCTTAGGTTACACGTGTGCGTGCGTGTCTAAAGTACCCTGCCCCTTAAGGACGCTCCCATTATTAAAATGGGCAAATGGACAACAGGGAGGAGGGGACTGAAAAGAGAAGGTTCAGGGAATGGCGGCCGGAGATGCAGCCCGTGTGGGCCAAGAGTCAGTGACTCCAGGGAGAGCAGGTGCAGCAGAGACACGAGAGAGAGAGAGAGAGAGAGAGAGAGAGAGAGAGAGAGAGAGAGAGAGAGAGAGAGAGAGCGCGCGCGCGCGCGCGCGCGCGCGAGCAGGGCCCGGGCCTGTCTCCCTGGGCAGCCGGGGTTGCGGCACAGGACCTCCCAGAGACTCAGTGAACATTTTGGGGCTCCAGTCCTAGTGGGTCAGCCCTAACACCACCTCTGCACCCCATACATTAAGACATATGCAAACCGACAAGCCTGCTACCATGAATGAGGGGCTCCCAAACTCACGAGCCTTCAGCTGGCTAGGAGTGCTACTCGAACCCAGTCACTGCGCACGGGAAGAAGCGCCTTGTGGAGGGCGAGCTGGCGCAGAGGCCTGCTGCTCGTCCAGCTCCTTGCCCTCCGTGAAGCTGGCAACCCCGAGGGACTCGCCACGGGCCGTCCAGAGGTCCGGATCCTGACCTGCCTGCCCCTACATTGCAGATCTGGTCAGCATTATTATTCCGGCACTGACGATTACCCGTCCGAGGATGCCGGCACGTCGCTGAAGGCTGCCTTGGGAGACGCACACTGTCGTCTCTCCCCGGACTGGCTTTTGCCACAGCTGGCATCAAGCGTGGCATGTCTGGGCCCCTGCCAAGGGTCCACGCCCCAGCCGGGGCCACTGGCACGAGTCCCCGCCGTGCGTCGCGTTTTCCCCGCCACAGCCGCACACTCAGCCGCATCTTGCCTGGCAGTGTGTGTGTGTGCGGGGGAGCAGAAGCGGCTGTGGCCCGCTTACACACTGGGGTTTGCCTGCCGAGCGAGCGACAGCCATGCTGAGGAAGAGGATGAGGAGGGAAGCAACTGGGGGAACTGTGGTGAGGAGGAGGACTCAGGGAGGGAGGCGCCACGTGCCGGGACCCTCCCAACCCTGCAGCCGGCACTGCTCAGGAGCACCCAGGCTTGGTCGTGGGGCTTCGCCACGTTCCGGGCCCTGCCGGCTGGGGAGGCCGGGAGGTGCAGTGCAGCGCCTCCGGGGGCTGCCAGAGGGCAGAAGCGGGTCCCAGGCCTTCGCCCCATTCGCCTGGAAAACCGAAGGCCACCCCGCCCTCGTGCTGACGCGGCCACGGGCCACATGAAGGCTGCGAGAGGGGGCGCAGCCAAAGTCGGCAGGGCTGGAAAGAGGAGAGGACCGCTCACAGGGGCCGACTCCTCTTCCCCAGCGCAGCCTCCCTGCTCGCCTGCCTCCCGTTCTGGCCAGGCAGTGGCGGTGGCCACCTCCAGCTTCCATGCCGGCCCTCTGCCTACCCAGCCGGCACGGGTGGCCACAAGGAGAAGGACGATGAGGGGCACAGGCAGCCGGGGACCATGGCGGGGTCACGCAGGAAGGGGGAGCTCAGCAGGCTCCTCGCTCACAGACCCTCCCAAGATCTTATCTACCTCCTTCAAGTGTATAGTCTCCCTAACTGTATCTGGACAGCTTCTCAGATCTGAAGAAGGCGCCAACCCTAGTGCGCGAAAGCATGTGCCACAGAAGCATGCCTGTCTTTTAGGTGGGTGCGCAGTGGGCACCGCTGGTGTCGCATCCGCCCCTCGGCTGACCGCACTGGGGCAGCCGTATGTGCCTCCGGGACCTGTCGTGGTCGCCTGTCGCCGCGACGAGGAGCAGGGAGGGTCCCCTGCCCAGGGCCCTCCCGCTGGGCTCCATCCTCGGCAACCCCGTTCCGCATGCAAGCAGAAGGCAGAATAGGGGGCGGTGCCAAGGCAAGCCGGGGTCTGTGGCGAAACCTGCCCGTGCCCCCCTCCAAGATCTTTTGGTACCTTCTGCAGTTTCCGAAGCCTCGAGATGTTCGCCGGGGTGGCGCGTTCCCCAGATCGGTCGACGGTGGCCACTCGTCTCTCCCGGGGGGTGTGCTGACACGGATGCCTGCCGGGACTTTAGACAGAGATATTTATAGCTCAATGAAACCGCCATGCGCCAAGGACCACTGCACCAGGAACGAGGCCTGAGGGGGGGCCGCCCGACTTCCAGGAGGGCCACATGGCTTTAAACCCGGTGGAAATGGCGCACCCAAATAATTCACTGAAATGCGCGTTGCAGAATGCGCTCTCCTCTGGGGTAGGGAGAACTGGTGGGCTTGTAAGTGCACAAAGGCCAGTAGCCACCCTGGCTGGACCACCTGGCCGAAATGCACAGACCCCTTCCCTTTCTATTTAAGGAAGTGTGAGACATTTGAAACCCAGGAACAACTGGTTTCCCTCCAGAGTCCAAGGAGAATTCCGGCAGCAGCTGCGAGAGATAAGGCATTCCAGTAGCTTCGAGAAGAGAACAGACCACGGGAGAATCTGCCTTCAGAAATGACATTCCTCCCTAAATGTTTGGAGGGATTCTGGAAAGCTGACTGAGGCGACATACATCTCTTATAAGACATGGAGAGGCAGAGTGGTGCAGTGGTTAGAGCATGGGGCAGCCACACACCAACTATCAGTCTGTCCTACCTCACAGGTCTGTTGTGAGACTAAACAGACTGGTTAGAGGAGCATAAAAGAAAAAAGGTATCATATAAACACTTGCATATATTTTAAGATGTTATAATCTAGTGTTTGGTTGTAAAAGTACAAAACCAAAGGAAATACAGAGATGCAAATTAATTCCTGCGGAATTGGTTCATCATGGAGAACGGCTTACCAATGCTTCAGCATTGTTTTTATTAATTATATTCCTATAGAGCCCAATGGCTGAAACTGTGTGTGCTGTGCAACAGTTCATAAAATTACAAATGACAAATAAAATATTCCACTAACATTTCAATATAAAAATTTTTCAACTATTTAAACTGCTAAAAAGAGTAGCAATTAAAAAAAACTTGGCAATGGTAACAGAGCAGATATAAAGGCTCCATCATATGACATAAAATAACACTGCAAACTTGGCCGGAGCAAATGGGTATTAATCATTTGCCCTGTGCTGCTCCAACAGCATAATGGCTGAAGATATCTGTAAATTTTGCCCTACGGGTCTCTATAATTTCATATAACACTGAGAGCCGGTGCGGTGTGGTGATGAAGAGCACAGATTTGGGACTCAGGTGATCCGGGTTCTAATACCAATTTCACAATGGAGCCAAGTGAGAGCCAGTGTGGTGTCGTGGTTAAGAGCATGGGACCGGGACTCGGGCGATCTCGGGCGATCTGGGTTCGAGTCCTCGCTCAGCCATGGAGCCCACTGGGTGACTTTGGGCCAGTCACAGACTCTCAGCCCAACCTCCCTCACAGGGCTGTTGTGGAAATAAGACTGCGAGCAGTAAGCTGTAAGCCGCATTGAGTTCTTTAAAAAAGAGAACAGGTGGGATATAAATCTACTAAATAAATAAAATATAACATGGCTGAGAAAGCTAGAGAGATGTGCAGGAAAGACGTGCATGATGAAATGCAGGTTAGAATGCTGAATTCAGACACCGCGGTGTCAGGCGGGCCTCTGTGCAAGGAAGGACGCAGGAAGGAAGGGAGGAGAAGGGCGGGAGGAAGCGCGGCAGGAAGGAAAAGGGGCCAAGAAGGCAGGCAGGCGGGCGAGAAGAGGGAGGGAGG
>NW_025336495.1:1864897-1935397 GCF_004798865.1 Varanus komodoensis | reverse complement strand
CGGGGCTGCCCGGGCCCCCTCGCTTGCGCAGGCGCCTGCGGGGCGAGGGCGAGGGCGAGGGCGAGGGCGCCGCCGCTCCGGGGACGCGCCGCGGGGACGCGCGCCTGGGGCCGAGCCACGATGCGGCTCCGCGCGGGGCTGTGCCCGGGCCTGAGCGCCGAGGCCGTGCGGCTGCTGCGCGCCTCCGGCGTCCGGACAGGTGAGGCCGGGCGCCCTGGCCGGGGGCGGAGGGCGAGGCGAGGCCGCCCCCGCGCGGCTTGTCGGGCTCGGGCGCCCTTCCCTCGGCCCCGAGCCCCCACCGGCCTGGGGCGGCCCGGGCGGGTGCGCGCACTTTGCGGGAGGGAGAAAAAGGGTTTACTTATTTATTTGTGTATTTGAACCATTTCTATGCCGCCCCATTCGCAAAAAGCCTCGGGGCAGCTTACGACATAAATAAACAATTACATAATGAGCCTTAAAAATCCGGAAACATCTCGGTGCATACATAAAAACCCAATAAATGCAATCAGTAAATTAGCAATTAAAATGACGTTTGAATACAAAGGTCTTGGCCTGGCGCAGAAAGCAAATAACGACGGCGCCAGGCGGACCTCTCTGGGGAGCGCATTCCAGAGGTGGGGTGCCACTGCAGAGAAGGCCCTGCTCCGGGTGCTCACCCTCCTACTGTCTTTCACGGAGGGCCCCCGAGAAGGGCATCCGCCGCCGATCGCAAGGGGCGGGAGGTTGTCTCTGCCACTTTCTTCACACCATGGATTCTTTTGTCCGTATCTCCCTTCACTCGTATTTTTTTTAAAAACGAAGCAGCTCATGCATGCTGGTGCTCAGTGAGGTTCAAAGGTATCCCCATTGGGTCAAGGTGGGTCAGGAGGCGAGCGGTCAAAATGAAGGTTGCACATGTTAGTGTTTGGGAACATGTCCAGCTGAGCCTTTTCCCTTCGGAACATCTGCTTTGCAGTGGTGGACCTCGTCTCGTCAGATCTGGAGGAAACTGCTCGGAAGTGTTCCTTGTCCTACAAGGTGAGCTGGGAGCGCCGCTCCAGAGGGACGGACGGTTGGATTTTTCGGCAGACGACCTTCTGCTCCAGCTCATCGGCTCCCCAAGAAACAAGAGCCCTCCAGCAAGATGTCATGGCACCGGGCACTGAACGCTGGGTGATGGTGTAGCTGCCTGCAGAGCCAGCAACGCTTTGGGGAACGCCACAGGTGGCCTCCCGGAGCGGAGACTGAGGCTGGCTTCGGATGCGCGTGGCGCTCGCAGCGGAGCCCACCTCCTTCAGTGACTCAGCCGGGGGCGAGCAGCAGTGGCCCCGGGCGCCTTGCCTGGGGCTTGTGGAGTCACCCACGGTGTGAATGCTTCCCTTCCGTCTTCAGGAGCTCCATTGCACTGCCTTTCCCAAGCTGGCACCCTCTAGATGCACTGGACTCAACACACATCATCCACCACCTGGCTGGGGATGATGGGAGTTGCCGCCCAACCCGTCTGGAGGGCCCCAGCTGGGGAGAGCGCTGCTTGCTGACGCATGGGCCTGTGCCCTGGGCCCTCGGCCAGCCTTTGTCCTTCAAGTTGCTGGCAGTGCTTCTCCCTGCAGTTCAGGCTGAGGCGGGCTTTGCGGGGGGTTTCCATGCTTCCCACGGCAGGCCTCGTGATGCCCCCTCTGCTTCCTTCGCAGGCCTTAGTGGCGATCAGGCGCGTGTTGCTGGCACAGTTCTCCGCCTTCCCAGTCAGCGGGGCTGATCTCTACGAAGAGCTAAAGACCACCACGGCCATCCTGTCTACCGGCATCCAAAGGTAAGGTGGGCCACCCCGCCTCCCCGGGCCTCTCAGCCCAGAATGGGTCTGCCACCATAACTTCCAATTCTGGGATATCAGGATTTCACCACAGGGATGCGAAGGGATGGAGAGATGCCTGCGGCAGCTTTCCTCCCTTCTTCCGCAATCTATTTTCCTTTGTTGTGCCTCTTTAGATTACAAGATTTACGGATTGACTGGGTTCAGAAAACACGCTCGAGGGTTAGGTGTTGGTTGTTGTTAAAGCGTGAGTTACTGTGTTGTCGGAACCCAACTGAGATAACAAGCCGCAGTCATAGCCCACAGTTTACAACCCAGCAACAAACCATGGATTCTCTTCATGGGTTGTTCAAGTTTAACAAACCATAGTTTGGTAGCACAGGTGGGACCAGACAACGTGATAACCCATGTTTCAACAACCCACAGTTCAATTAGTGTATTGTACATTGCAAATACGTTGTTCTGGGATCCCTTCGGGGATCCCAAGGAGCAGGATAAAAGTGCTTTAGATCAATCCATAGACCATTTAAACTGGGTAGAGCTTTCTTCAGAGAAGCACCTGCTGAGGCCCTGCCTCCGTCAGAAGTCAGGGTAAATGGAGAACTTTTTGGCACCTACTGAATGCCTGCTGTGGCACAGTAGAATTACCTAAGTGGGGGGACCACTGCCAAGAAGGCCCTGTCCCATGTGCCGTCTTGGTGCTAGGCCTCTCTGTCTGAGGCAAAGTGCAAAGCTGGCTTTGCGGCTCTGGCTGAGGACTCTGCCTTTAGGCATGAGGACAGCCGTGAGGGAGGTAAAGGCAAGAAAGTTTGAAAGGTGGAAGTGTGAAGTAGCGGTCAGGCCGTTGGACTGTGGCTAGCAAGATCCAGGCTCCAGTCCCCTCCTGGCCCTGAAGCTCACTGGGCAACTTTAGGCCAGTCCCTGATTCTCGGCCTCATCTACCTCACAGGGTTGTTGTGAGCATATGACAAGGGCCTCAGAAGCTGCCTTGAGCTCCTTGGAGGAAAAAGCGGGATATAAAAGTAATAATAAACACACGAGAGGGCTTTCCGTGTTCTGAAGCCCTTGTTCTCTTTCTTTCTGGCGTTTAGCCTGGACAAGCTTCTTGACTCTGGCTTGTATACTGGGGAACTGACGGAGCTTGTGGGGGCCCCCGGCACCGGCAAGACACAGGTAGACCCCGCTCGAACGGCACGCGGAGCAGCCACTGCTGTTGCGCTCTGGGCCTCTGCGTTGTGCTAGTGAAATCCTCCAACGGGGCGACTCCAGCTGCGCGTCCATAGGCATTTCCTTGTGTTGTTTGCAAGAATTAAAAAAGGCAGGATAGAAAGCCACACACTGCCCAGGTGGCTTCAGCCATTGGGCTGCATAGGAACAAAATAAATCTGAATGCTAATAGTAGCAACGGTACATATCCCCTCTTCCTAGCCTGCCCTTTATTGCCCAAGAGGCTCTTTGGGGAGGTTTGTCTTTAATGTCTCTGAGCGGCACTTTGGACTGTAACCCCCAGGATGCCTAACTTTTGGCCAGGCGTGCAGAGGCTGATGGGAGTTTAAATGCCGGTTGTCTGGAGGCTAAGCATCGGTGGTCTGGGGAGAGGTGAGGCCTGGACGTGGGTCATGTCTGATGTGTGCGGGTTGTTGGAGCCTGGTTTCCAGCAGCCCCAGCCAACATAGCCAGTGATAGGGGATCATGGGAGTTGGAAGCCCTCAGTGGAAACACTTCAGGGATAGAAGGAGTTCAGCCCTCTGTGTGATTTTACGGGACCCCCAGCGACCTTCCTAAGTGTGAAAGGGGGATGTGGTATGTTTGCACACGGAGCCCACAAATGGCCAGATCCCTGCCTCGAGACTGCGGATCGTCCGCAAACTGTTTGGTGCTTTCCCAGCACTTTATCACGCTTCAGGTGTTTCCGAAACCTCTCCCAGACCTGAGTTGCTGCTACTGGGAGCTTTGAGCTGCAAAAGGCTAGGGGCAGGGTTGGTATTTTTGCCCCACTTCTTTGGGCTTTGGGCCCACCCACCCCTGGAATGTGGCCCTGAGCTTCTCCAAATTGAATTCAGTCCTTAGGCTGATGGGGGTGCCCCCCACTGGCTCAGCAGGTATGTCTGCATGAGTCCAGGACCTCCACCACACGAGGCAAAATGGGTGGCAAGAAAGAGCAGGGCCGTCTTAGTTGTGGTGCCTCTCCTCTAGCACCCCTTCGCTCTATCTTCTATGCCTCCGAGGGGAAGCACTTCAGTAGAACTGCGTGTAGCGGCATCCCTTCTTGGCTGCCCCCGAATCCGCTTTGTTTTAAGCAGTGGGACAGAAGCCGCGTGACTGCGGAAAAGCAGCATGGGAGGGGAGGCCCCTCCGAGGGTGGCGGATGCTGGGAGCGGAGAGGTGCGGGCAGCGGTGCCACGTGGCGCCAGCCCTCCCTCCTGCCTGCGTTTCAGGTGTGCCTCAGCATAGCCGCCTGCGCCGCCCAGTTCCTCAAGCAGAGTGTCCTGTACGTCGACTCCACTGGCGGCGTCACGGCCGCCCGCCTGCTGCAGCTGCTTGAACTCAAGACGGAGGACAAGCAAGAGCAGGTCAGTGTTTGTCTTCGAGTGGCCGCCATTCGGCGCTGAGATAGGGAAGGCACCTGTGGCTATTCGCAACTGGGGCATCCCAGGAGGGGCAGGATTGCTGCACCCACTGAAGTTCTCCAAGCCAGTGCGGTGTCGTGCTTCAGAGCATGGGCCTGGGACTCAGGTGATGCGGGTTCGAGTCCCCGCTCGGCCATGGAGGCCACTGGGTGACTTTGGGCCAGTCACAGCCTCTCAGCCCAGCCTACCTCACAGGGGTGTTGTGGTGGGGATAAGATGGAGGAGGAGAATGATGTAATCTGCCTTGAGCCCTTGGTAGGAAAAAGGCAGGCTATAAATCGAAAAATAAATAAATAAGCAGGCAAGCAGGCAAGCAAGCGTCAGTTTGCACCTTGGGCTAGTCCACTCCCGTTCTGCTTTGCGCCTGCCTGCCTTCCCGCCTGCCTTCTCTGGGTTTGGTTAGGAAGAGCGCATGCATGCAGCAGGTTAGTGCGCGCCCGTTTGCATTTTTCAAAGTGTGCACCTCCTCTTGCCTCTGTTAATTAACAGGTATTTTAAAAATAACACCTGCTTTTTGAAGTGTGCCTTATTTTTTAAAAAATACACCTTTTTTCAACACAGCTGCAAGTTCAGGGATGCGAGAACAGGCTTCATACGAATGTGCTCTCGCTCACAGCCAGGTCATGTTTGGATTATTGGTAACTGAAATGAAATGTTCACACATCTCTGGGCACTCCGCTCCTCACATAATTTCTGCATTCCTAGTCTGGGAGCCGGAGTGGCGAAGAGCGTGGACTGGGAGGCGGGCGACCTGGGTTCTAGTCCCGCCTCAGCCATGGAGCCAACTGGGTGACTTTGGGGTGGTCACAGACTCTTGGCCCAGCCTCCCTCACAGGGTTGTTGTGCGGAGAAGATTAAGGAGAATGATAGAAGTTGCTAAATAAATCTCTAAGCAGACTCAGGTGAACTGGCTCTGCCTCATGCCTTGGAAGGAGGAGGGTCAGCTGTGGAACCTTTGGGTTCCTCCCAATTCTGGGTCATGGTGGGAAGCCCAAAGTGTGGCCCAGCTTTGGTGTGCAGCACAGGTCGGGCCCCTGCAGGCCAGAGCCAGCCCGGCCCCGCGCGGTTCCCCCATGGCCATTTTCCCCTCTTCCTGCTGACTGTTGTGCCTTCCTAGCTTTCCCTGGTGCTTCCTGGCTTGGACGAATGGTTCCTTGGTGGTCCTCCGTCCCACCCCTGCTTGGGAATAATGCAGTAGATCTTGTTGGAAGCTTGCATGTTCCAGAATCTCCCGCAGGCAATTACGGACCTTGAAGGCTAGTTTGTTTATTTAGCAAACTTATATGCCGCCCCATTCACCTAAGCCTCGAGGCGGCTTACAAATAAATAAATATAATTAATACAATAAAATACAATACAGATGGAGACATTCTGGCCAAAGTTGTTAAGATCAATAAATAGAATCAACAATTAAAATAACGTTTGAATAAAAAGGTCTTGGCCTGGCGCCGAAAAGCAAATAACTAACAAAAGCTAGTGCTTTTGTTATGGCCAAAGCCAGCCTTCACCGACCCGTTGCCCTTCAGGCACTTTGGACTTCAGCTCAGCCCCAGCCCACTCGGCCCATGATCAGGGACACTGAGGGTTGGTGTCCAAAACATCGGGGTTCGGGGATGGACGCTGGTTGGCTTTCACCAAATGGACGCCGAAGTGCTTGAAAGCACCGCTACCTAGGTGATGGCGCCCCGTCTCTGCTGCAGGGTGGAGTGAGTCCTTCACGGTGCCTGCGACTGGGTTCGGACAACACAGTTACTCAAAGATTGAGAGTGGGTGGTGGTTGGAGCATGGGTTGGTGCTGAAATGTGGGTTATCCTGCTGTCTGAGCCCAGCCATGCTAACAAACCATAGCTTGCTAACCATGAACAATTCATGAAGAGAACCATGGCTGCTTGTTGGGTTGTGAACTGTGGGTTATTCATGGTTAACAGACTGTGGTTTGTTAACGAGCCTGGATTCAGCCAACACACGAACCTGCATTTCCACAACAACCAGCACTCAGGCCAGACTCAACCTTTGAATGTGGGTCATCCTGTCACCAGAGTTCTTCGGGTTTTGCCCCCCCCCCCAACCTGGCATGTGGTTCTGAGCTGCTCCAGATTGAATTCGGTCCTTAGGCTGATGGGCTCCTTTCCCGCCCACTCTAGGCAGAGGCACTGCAGCGAATCCAGGTGGTCCGTGTCTTCGATGCCTACAGATTGCTGGATGTTTTGCAGGAGTACCGGATCAGTGTGGCCCAGCAGGTGAGAGTGGTGCGCATCATTTCTGCACACCTGACACCTCCATGATCTTCCTTGGAAGCTCAAGGTGTGACATCCCTCGCTCCAGGACAGGCTGTAGGGGTGCGCCACAGGTGGAAAAGCTGGGAAGGGACCAGAGGAGGGCGGCGCGGATGGTCCGGGGACTGGAGGCAGCCCTGTGAGGAGAGCTTGGAAGAGCTGGGCCTGTGAGCCTCGGGAAGAGAAGGCGGAGGGGCGGTGGGAAGGGGGCTGTCACAGGACGAGGGCCTCGCTCTCTCCTCGATCATCCTGGAGCGCAGGACACGGAATAGTGGGGACAAGTCCCAGGAAGCCAGATTCTGGCTGAGCATCAGGAAAAACTTCCCGACACTGAGAGCGGTACAGTTATGGGACCGGGCACTCAGGGGGTGGTGGGCACTCCCTCACCGGAGGCGTTGACGATCTAACTGGACAACCCTCGGAGAGGACTGGTTTAACTGGGAGTCCTGCGCTGAGCAGGGGTTGGACCCAGTGGCCCTCTGGCCCCTTCCAGTGCTGTGATTCTCTGAAGCTGTGCCAGGTGCTCCCCAGCTTTGGTGAGCAGTGAGTCTTTCTAAGGGGCGGCGCTCGATTGCCCCATGGCAAGAGGGCAGATGTGGGGAGACCTTTTTCAGCCTGTGGGCCGGATGAAACTCATCCAAGTGCTCAGCGCCTGTGCTCGGCTGCTGGTGCGGGGCCGAAGGCGAAGGTGGCTGGCACAGACACGCTCGACTTAGCTTAAAGCTCTTGTTTTTAACAAAACCGGAGGAGAGGCAGTTTGATTTGTTCAGAATCAGGAATGGGGGGGCATGTCTGGAAGAGAGGACTGATCCACCGGAGAACCCTAGAGTGACGGATTGGGACCCCAGATTTGCCACTTCAGTAAAGCTGTGGGGCTAATCATGCAGCTGAGATGGCCAAACTCACAACCAGCTCAGACCACCCTGCGCAAGACCCTCCCTGGTTTTGTGTCCTTGGGAGGGTACAGAACGTGCAGACTCGGGGTTGCAGGCTGCAAGGGCACGCGGTGGCCAAGCGGGATTTTGGGGTGCCTGGTGTTTTGCGAGGTCTCGAATGTCCCCAGGGGCCAGCAAGGGTGGGGGCGGCCGTGGGTGAGGCTCAGGCGGCAGAGGCGGCCTGGGAAGCCGGAGAGCAGGGTGAGCTGGAACGGGGCGCACTGCAACGGTGCCGAGGCCAGAGGTGAGGGCAGGGTCGGGCCCGCGGTGGGCCAGGCAAGGCGGCAACACAATGTGGCCCTTGCAGAAGTGGGCAGGAGAGCCCCTCGTGCCCTCAGCTGGCCAGAATGGACAGTTCTCCGTCCCGGAGCTCGACCCTGTGAGCGTCCGCGCTCATGCCGCCTGCGGGAGGCACGGGCCGAGCCGCTCCTGCCACGGAGCTCACAGCCTCATCCTCCCCGCATCACAGCCTCGCCTCTTCCATTCCCCCCCTCCCCTCCCGGCCCCCTGCTTTGCTTCTGCAGATAACGTGTGCCTCTCCGCCAGCAAAGGTGGTGCTTGTCGACTCAATCGCCGCTGTTGTCTGCCCTCTGCTGGGACGCCGGCAGCCCGACGGTAAGCCCCCCGCAGGCCTCGCCTCTCCTCCCCCTCCCGGGGACACGCAGAGGGAGCCCCGGGGGCCAGTGCCGCGAAGCAGAGCCCCAGTCATGCTTCAGGACCCACGCTGCTGGGGTGTGCGGGCCAGCCCCACGCACAGTCTGACTCCCGGGCCCACGTTCGGGGCAGCGGCCTTCCCCTGCCCTGCGTCTTCTCCCTCTGAGAAGCGGGGCGGCGGCCCCGAAACCTGGGCTCTAGTCCTCGCCTGGCCATGAAGCTCTCCAGATGTCCTTGGGCCTATCAGCCCAGGCTACCTCGCAGGGTTGTTGTAAAGATAAAATGGAGGAGGAAGGTGTCAACCGCCTGAGTTCTCGCAGGAAAAGGCATGGATTAATCCACTGATGGTTAGTCAGGCCAGTCTTAGGGGGGTTGCAGATTTGACGCAGTCCGTGTTGCTGGACTCCCACAGCACCCTCTCCCCCTCCCCACAGGCATGGCCCTCATGATGCAGGTGGCCTGGGAGCTGAAGGCCATCGCCAGAGAGTGTGGCGTCGCTGTTGTGGTAAGTGCCCGAGAGCAGCCCTTCCGTGGGTGGGCGGTGGGGGGGCGTGCAGACCGAGGCCTGTTCTGGCCCCCCTGCGGCGGGGGGGGGGCGGTGCTGGTGGCAAACGCCACCTCCTGCGTGGAGTCACGCCGCCAGCGCCTGCAGCAGCCGAGAATCGTGGCCCCTGGGCCAGCGTAGGGGTTGGACTCCCCTGAAACTTCCCACCCCTCGTCGCCACGGACGGCCTTTCCCACGTACTCTCTGGCACACACACCT
Organism: Varanus komodoensis; assembly: GCF_004798865.1. NCBI lineage: Eukaryota > Metazoa > Chordata > Lepidosauria > Squamata > Varanidae > Varanus > Varanus komodoensis. The sequence continues at coordinate 1,926,350 of NW_025336495.1, read as the reverse complement.
TCGTCTGCTAAATCTACCACCAATGAAGCCAATCCTGCTTCAAACTGGCACCTTTCTAGCCCCATCTCCTTGCTCCTTGTGGTGATTTCGGGGTGCATGTGGCACCTGTTTGGACAGGGAAAAATTCATGCAATTTTCGGGTTTGTCTTGCCTAAATATGTGCAGCATTGTTCCTTACTGACATTGAGCCAGGTTCCTGTCCCGCCAGTGCTTCTGCCCCATTCCACCGTTGGGAACAGCTCCAGGGCAGCGCATTTTCATGCCGAGCCTTTCATGCCGCCCAAGGCCTCGGAGGGAAGCTAAAGGCACCGTCCAGAGGGGATGCCCCCCAGACGTGGCGCACAGAGGATGACGGACATGCCGTGTGGAGCAAGGGGAGCCGGGAGGCCGTCTGGACCGCCCGGCTCCATGCACCCTGCAGGCCCACTGCTTCGGTGTTCTGGGTGGCGAGAGAAGGCGGCTGGAGCACCCGTGCCCTGACTCCCTTGTGCGCCTTCCGCAGGCTGGTGCTTCTGACTGGGAGGGACCCGGCGTGGCTCTTCCAGTGTGGCCACGAGGCGGGGGAAAGAGCCCCGTGCCGAGGCCTGGCTGCAAGGAAAGCTTTTCTTGGGGGGCAATCCAAGGAGCCCTGTGCCCTCCCGATGCTGCCTGGGGGCCCTACAATTGCTCTTCCAGGTGGGGTCATTGCCACAGGCGAAATACTGAAATGCAGGTTTTAGTCGCCTTGGCATAGGCTCCTGATTTTCAATTTCAGGCCTGTCAGTGATGCAATACAGTTTCGCTCTTTTTCTGCATGTGCTCCCTCCATGACTGGTTGCTGAGAAATACTGTCAGCAAACAAAGCAATCTGACCAGCCCTGTCTCTTCTAGCTGACCAATCATGTGACCAGGGACACCAGCAATGGCTCCCTCAAACCAGCGCTGGGCCGCTCCTGGAGTTTTGTGCCCAGTACCCGGGTGCTGTTGAAGGACAGCAAAGACTCCTCTGGGAAGGTCACAGCTGGTCGGATCGCCTCTTTGGTGAAAAGTCCTCGCCAGGTAAGAATGCCTGGTGGTTGCCTTTTCCCCTGCATCTTGGTAGGCTGTGGGGCAGCAAAGTTTAGGATCTAGATCGGGGAAATACTGATGGCCTCATTCCATTCCTCACCATGTGCTGGAACTTATTTTGAGATGGAGCTGAGATAGGATAAGACGTGAAATAAAGACACCGCATACCCAAACAAAGTAACCAGATTAATTAAAAATGCAAGTCATCTGGCAGAAGTTAAAAAAACCATACAGTACAGTTTTGTGTTTGAGTCCAGCCACATCTGGACATCCGAGGTTCCCCTGCAGCAAATAATCAACTTTTTATGTTGAAACATGCAGAGGTTTATGCCTTAGGTTTTATTCTGTACAAGCCAGAGAATGAAGGTTCTCTACATACCTAGAGTGCAAACAAGTTGCATCAAAATATTTTATTTTATTACTGATTTCATTTTTATACTGCCCAACAGCCAGAAGGCTCTCTTGCATATTACTCGCGAGCGCCTGGGTGTTTCTGCTCTGAACGCTGCAGCGCAGCCTGCCACCTTTCCCGGGCACCCACCTCCTCCTCTCTGTTGCCCCGAAACCTGTTTGCTGAAATTGCATACTGGGGCGGTTCCCTCCACTGGGGACTTGCTTGGCGGCTCCTGTTAGGCCACTTCTGAGCTCTGCGGGCAAATGTGGCTTTCCGCGCCTGCCTTTTACAGGCCACTGAGACTGAGGTGGAACTGGACCTGGGGAACGGGGAACTCACGGAAAGCAGCCTGACGACATCTGGAGAGTGACCCTCGTGGAAAACGCCCATGAATGGTGTGGCCTGTTCCGTTGCTGGCTCGGCCGCTGCTTGCAGATCCAAAAGCAGAGCGAGACAGAGCGGTATGATTTTCAGGAGACGGGGAAAGCAGACCATTTGTACTGAAGACTCGTCTTCCCAGTCAGCCACGGAGCAAGGAGGGCCGCGGTGGTGACCAAGCCAGCATAAATTGCCCTGTTCCGGTCCCCGTAGGATGGGAATATTGTTTGCCGATAGGCCATTCCAACTTCCGCTTTTTATAAATGAATGCTCTTTGTCCAGACAATGAGAAACCCAAGCGGCCTCTGTATTTATTCCTAATTTTGTTGCATTCCACAGTCCTGATTCTCCTGGGCTGAATACCCTTGTCTTGCCTACTTGGAAAAGCCTCTGAGGCTGGACTTGGCAGCACCCGCCTTGGATGCTCTTTCCGGGCCGGATGCGGCCCCCAAGCTGCAAGGGCGACTTCACAGCTGGTGCTGGGAGGAACAAGGTGCTGTCATCCTGCAAGGTGGTGCTTTCAGTTCATCTTGTGAGCTGGTTGGTGGAAAACGTGCTTTCCCAATGCCTCCAGCTTTTCCTGTGGCCCTCTAGGCAGCATGTAGGGGGGGCCAGGATCCCATCCTTCGAGCATTATATTTCATAAAGAGTGATGAAGAAATATTGCAAAGAAGTAAAAGGATGCAGTTGTTCCGTAAAAGTGCTTCGGAGAGTCTTGGATTCAGGTTTGCCACAAACTTGTCCAGTGAAGCCATGAAGACGGGCTCTAATGCAGCTTTATGCCATATTCTCAAAGATGCACTTTGAACCCCATGTATGGAGGTGCCAGGCAGCAGTCTCTTGATCCGCAGCAGGTGTTGACCAGTGGCTTGGGAAGTTGCAAGTTCGGCCAACCAGTGCAGGCCTGAAGCAGCTCCACACAAGACGGTTGCCTTCAAAGTAGACATGGGAAACTTTCGCTTCAGGCACAGCCCAGCAACAAACCATGGTTAACTGCCGGGTTGTTCCCCCTTAAACAACTCAGTCTGGGGTTTGATGCCCGTGGAGGGGATGTTTGTGGGTTGCTGATAAAAAGTGCTCAGCCCATGCTCTGTGTTCTTGTTCTGTGTGAACCAGGCCTGTGTAGAAATCAGTCCAGGGTGACGACTGTATGGAGGGGCCCAAAGAGCATGTTTCTTAAATCACCTTGACGGGACTTTTTCTTGGTAGAATAGCGGGGCAAAATGACAGAAATGAATCATCCAAATAACAATCATGCTTGTTGTGGGGCAGGGCATTGTCCAGGGGTATTCTGGAAAATGCTGCTTGTGTGAATTTGTTACAGAGGGTGCATCGAAGGCGGCTTCTGTTTCCTGGGCAGAGACCGGGTTGGGCTTGGAAAGGCTTCCTAGATGCGCTTGCCTATTCAGCCCAGGCATTCCCAGCTCATAGCCCCGCTGCCTGAGGAATGCTGAGCTGTTGGGCTTTTCTCAGCCAAGTATGCATGCAGGACTTCTGTCTGTGCAAGTGTCTAGCATTGCACCTTTACCCTCTTCCCCGCAAAAGCGAATACAACGAAAGGCTATTTTATTTATTTATTTAGGAGACGTCTATGCCGCCCCATTCGCCGAAGCCTCGGGGCGGCTCACATCCATAAAAGGAACGAGGTGCTGTCATCCTGCAAGGTGGTGCTTTCAGTTCATCTTGTGAGCTGGTTGGTGTAAAACTTGCAGGCCCCATTTGGCGGAGGACAGGCGCTCCAAAATTGGGGTCTTTTGCAACGTTTGCAAAGTTTGGGGCCTTTTTCTTTTATGGCTATAAAAGAGAGAGAGCTCTGAATTCAAAATTGCAGAATCAGGTGATATATTTTACGGGTAGCGTTTCGAGGCAGCGGGACAGGACACGCGTGATGGGTTCGTGCGTCTCTCCCGCGGGCGGGATTCGAACCGGCGCGTTCCCGGGCCGCTCTGGCCGCTGGCCGGCCCCCTCTCTATGGCGCCAGGGCCCTCCGGGCGCGCGGCGGCGGCGGCGTCGCCTCCCTGTTGCCATGGCAGCCCGCGTCGCGGCCGGGCGCCGCGAGCGGGGCGGGCCGAGGGCGGGGTCGGGCGAGGGCCCGCCCACGGCCCACCGGGCGCCGTCAGTTGGAGCGCGGCCTTCGGAGGAGGAGGAGGAGGAGGAGGAAGCGCGGCGGGTGGCAGAGGCCGCGGCGGGGCCCCGCTTGGCTGAGGGGCCACGGCCGCTCGGGGGCCCGGAAGAGAAGGTCTGAGCGGGCGGGGCGCTCTGGGTTGGCGGGTGGAGGGCGGGGCTTGGTCCAGAGGGGGCCTCCGGAGGCGGGGAGCCCTGCGGCCGCACTCGCAGGGTTGTTGTGAGGCCGTGCGGGAGCGGGCCGGGCTTGGAGGAAAGGGGGCGACGCGCGTAATGAGCCCGGCGGGGGGGGGGGTGCTCCCTGCTGCTCCTCAGGAGCGGGGCCCAAGTTTGGGGGGGTGCTGAGGAGCAGAGGAAGCTCCCGAACTTCTTTGAGGGAGGGTCTGGGCGGGGGGGGGGGGGTGGGGTTTGGGGCTAGTTGGGGGGGTCCGGCGGAGCTGGGGGGGGGGGGCAGCTGTTGCACTCTGGGCAGCGCTTGGAGAGGTGGTGCCGGGGCTGGGGCGGGCGGGACTCCGTGTGCAGAAGGGGTGCAGGAGCAGCTTTGCAAGGGGGACGAGGCGGCTGTTGCTGTTGGGACGCGAGCAAGGGCTTGGGCTCGTGGGGGGTGGGGGTCTCGCCCCCGGTGGACCAGGCGCGAGGTCAAGAGGAGCGCAAGGGTGGGGGGCCGCGGGAAGAGGGGTTCTGGGGAGGCAGGATGTGGAGGGTGTCCGGTGGAGGGAGTGATGTGGGTTGGCTCGGATTGGAGCAGCTGCTGGAGCCGGATAACTTCGTGCTGTGGGCTGCAGGCGGTTTAGCCTGGGCTGGCTGGGGTGAGGAAGAGCTGGAAGGGAAACCCAAGACAGCTCCCGCCCCGTTCCCCGTTTTGCGGGTGAGCTGAGCTTTGTTGTGGGGTTGCCTTGCGGGGAGTGGGATTTTCCAGGATTACTGTCTCAGCGAAAACAAAAAAAAAACTTGGGGCATGGCTGTTCAGAGCTATGGGAAATGCTTATTGTGCGTGAATGGAGGGAGAAATCTTGTGTTAGCAGAGTTGGTGCACACCCCACACAACCACGTTCATGTTGCCAACTTTACTCTCCTGTTGGGTAGTGGGTGTAGTGTGGAACTTCGTTGAATGCTAAAATAAAGTTAGCGGTGTGTAAGGGCACTTGCTAAGGGTGCATTCCCAGGCATATTCAGGCGGATAAATGTCTTAGAACTACCAGCATTTTTTTTTCTTTCTAAAAACACGTGGGATGGTGACCTTTGTTAGATGATTTAAAATGTCTAAATACTTGCTGTGTATGAGCATTTTTGTGTGTGTGTGTGTGTGTGTAAGGGTTAGAAATGTTGTATCGAGGCCTCAACTTGGGCATGTGTAGAAGTGCCAGAATGCATCTGAAATGTTATGCACACTTGCCGGGCAGCCTGCCTCACTGAAACTGGCAGAACTTATTTCTGAGTAAACATTTGGTATTATGGATGGCATGTTGCTTGTTTTAAATTGTGTTTTTAAGTTTGCACTCCACTTTGTAACAGCTGGTAGCAAATACTTCAAAAGGAAATCCTCTTTCCACCCCAGCAGCCGATTGAGAAACAAGCTTTTACTTCTTCTAAACTGAAAGAAAGAGGATCAATAATAGTGTGCTCTAACAGGAGTGGAAACAGTGAGTCAGGCTTTAAAGGCCGCTACGGGTCCAGAGAAATGTGTGTCAGCACAAAGGTGATTCCTTTGTGTGTTCAGAAGGACTGAAAATAGCCATCCATATTGCATTGTCCTAGGCAAAGTGCAAACAGGAGCTGGATGAGTGGCTGTTTACATTGAGCGCATTCTGCTCTAGGAGAAAATCTATAGCAGTTTCAAGCTGGAGCCCTGCAAATGTCTTTGACTTCAGCTCCCATCTGCCCCAGCCATCACAGCCAATAGTTAGGAGCAGTCGGGGTTGCAGTCTAAAACATCTGGAAAGGGAGGACATCAGGTTGGAGAACACTAAGCTACGTACTTCCTGGGTTCCAGCTGAAGCCGTATCTGGCACCCAAATGGACATTCTTTCCAGTCTTATTTTATTTATTTATTTAGAAAATTTCTAGCCTCGGGGTGGCTCACAAATATATCAACTAAAATATTATACAATAAAAATATTTATTGCTCTTGTACCCTAGTGACAACGGAGTCAAGGACCTTTCTTGGTCTCTGCTTAGGTTCCTCCCATCACTCTCTGTGATGAAAAAATAGTTTGTGAAACAAAGCAAGGGTCGGCATGCAAGCAGTGGCATTGGTCCTTGTGGCTACATCCTCTCATCGTTCTGTGTCCGCTGCACTGGGAATTCCTCCCGGTGCTTTCCAGCTCCACCTGCCTCCCAAGGTTTTGTGCTGTCACTTTCCCATCGGTCCCAACCGGCACGACCACTGGGTAGGGATTATTGGAATTATGCTCCAAACCATTCTGCTTTTGGGAGGGCTGCATTCATCTGTTCTTGAGGTGTGTGAGGGCATATGTGAGCGGCAAAGATGTTCTGCATCCGGATAAACGCATTTGCAGTTTGTGGCTAAGCTAATGTGCAGCTTTCCCTTGGCATTAGCCATGTTTTCATTTAATATGTGTTGAAGTGCTCCTGGTGTGAACTTTCATTCTAAGTGGCATTTAAATTGTTCACCCCTTTCCAAACCCTGGCTTCACAGAGAGCCATGGTCTCTGAGCCGCAGCCTCCTTTCTCGGAGTATGCCCAAGGCAGCTTCTCTTTTCCTGACAGTTTGAACTTTACTAGCTTCAGAACATTTCAACAGACACGGGCTTTGGCCTCGCAGTGTTGAGTTATACAACTCCTTCCTTCCGCCTTCCTTGTGCTCCTGGGTAATGCAAATAAGGAACAAGAGGAAATGGTTCTTGGGTTTCAGCATTCTCCTTAGCTGGTTGTGAACTGGAAAATATGGTGTTTGTTTACTTGGGGCTGGCTGCAGCAGCCTAGAGGGCAGCGATGCCCTGCCAAGCGCCAGCAAAGGTGAGAATTTCTTCTTGAAACCATCCAGACCATTTGCTTGTGGACTTCACTGGGGATGTGGCTCATGCGGAGTGAATGGGAGACGCAGGAATGTATGACGCTGCTTATACTGAATCAGCCCTTTGGTCCACCCAACCCCGTCTTGTCAGCATGGGCTGGCACTAACTGCTTTCCAGGGTTTCAGGACGGGTGTTTCCCCAGGGATTATCCAGGGGCTTTCTCAGTCACAGCCCCCATCGTAGGAGTGCCGTCAATCTACATGATTAGCACCCGGCTCCTGATAGCAGTTAGATCTGTATTGCGAAGTGCAATACAGGCCATATCCTCTATGGCCTGTATTGCGAAGTGCGTTGTGTGTCCATAGAGGATTGCACAGCTTTTGTGAGGGGAAACCGGCCAAGGAGTCTGGCTGTGTCCGTAATGGCTGTGCTGTCAAAGTCTGCTGCCTCTGGGGCCACACGAGCCAATGGGCTTTCTGTAAGACCTTCATGCTGCAGTAGAGAGCGCAGCCCCTCCGAAGTTGTCCTTGAGCTTTGATCTGGCATCTCCGAAGCACAGCACTGGGAAGCATTCCAGAACAGCGCTGGCATCTTTGGAGGGATGGTATAACAACTGTTTGACTACAACTGTTTGACTACAACAGCATTGTAGTCTGGTTGGTACCTAATACTTTCCCATGGTTTACTAAACTCATGGTTAACTCATGGGTTGGCCAGTAGATGATCAACAGACTGTGGTTGTTTGGTTGTTTTCTCAGCCCCTGGGTTGTTTCCTCTCTTTGTGCCCATTCTGTATCTCAAACGTCTTCATGGTGCTATAGTACTGGTGAGTGTCAGGGCTGTCCGGACAGGAGACTTTGTAGGTCATTCAGTCATAGGATCGCCGTAAGTTGAAGCCAATGTGATGATATCTAACAACAGCAGTGTGGCGTGCTGGATATTTTTACTTACTGCCTTTGTAGCCTGGAAAAACAATACATGGATAACTCACAGTTCTTGTCACAATAACCCAGAGTTCAAAATGTGTAACAACCTATGGCTTCTCATCCTGGATTGTTTGTGGTTAACAAAGCATGATTTCTTAGCATGGCTCTGTCATTACAACCCAAAATTTAACAACCCATAGGTTAAGTAAACCATAGGCTACCATTATGTACAAAGCAGGCCAGTGTCTTACCATCTGGAACTTGTCTGCTGCTTCAAAACTTACCTGGCCTTGTAGATGCCAAACTAAGGTATTATTGAGATGAGACTTGCTGAGCTGGGACAATGCCAGATGCTACACTCCTAAAAAGAAATTGATGTTGGGTTAATTCCAAAAACCTTTTCCCCTTAAAGTGGTTATGTACACATTTGAAATATATCTGGACCGTGAAGATGAGAATGGTGGAAAGAGGTGTGTCTGGGGGCCAGTGAGTGAGCAGGAAGCAGCTTCAGGAGTGAAAAAGGTGAATTAAGAAAAAAACAGGCAGATCACTGGTAGGCATTCCTTGACTGGGGTGGCCATGTCTGCTGTCTGTGCTACGCCTCCCCCCATCCTCTTGATGTTGTGCTCTGTGGACAGTGGCTCTCCTCCCGTGTGCTCTTCTGTTCCCGTGGGCTCTTTGGTCTCCAGTGGCTGTGGCCGAGCTGGAGTGCAGGAGAGGCAAGACTCCTGACGCAGCACCCACCAGTCCATCCGGTTGCCTCTCTGCCAACCTCGGGGTCACAGCTAAAGCCCTGGAGGTGAGTCAGACCAGTGGTCCGTTTGCTGTTGTGCGGCTGCTTCCAGGTGCTTCCTGGTGATGCCTCATGTGAGCCCGCCTGGAGCTTCAGGGCGCCTTGGACACCCAGTGTGAGGTGTGCGGACTCCATGCGGCTGTTTCCTGCTTGGAGGAAGCGTCTGAGTGCGTGCTTTTCACGATAACCCTGGGGCCAGCGGCAGGGACGACTGCAGATGTCGTCTGCGATAAGTGCGCAATCGTAATTAACGCGACAGATGGGTGGGTGCCTGAGAAGCGCCTGTGCCTTGGTGCCGTTTGTGTGTCCAAGAACACCTTGGTTGTTTTTGACTGGCACATTCTGAAGGGAGCCGTCTCCCATTGCGGCAGCAGGTGTGCAAATGACTGTTTATCTTTTGGCGAGTGGCACAGACCGCTTGGAAAACAGGGTTGTGTGTCATGCCGATGTTTTGAATGGAACGTTCCTTCACGGTGCCTTCGAAATGGACTGTCTTGCTAAGGTAGTGCAAAGTATTTGGAGCCGATAACTGGACAGATGTGTATTTTATTCAAAGCACTTTTATCCCACCCCTCAGCTCAAAAGGCTGCTGTGCCAGCTTACACATCAAACAAGACAATACCTGCCCACAGGCTTATCCTCTACAAAGTCACAACTTGCAAGGAAAAAATGAATGGGAGGGCGGAGGAAAATGTGGAACTGCTTCCCACCCTGTGGCTTTCAGGAGGACATGTAGGACGGCTCCATTTCTTAGTCATTGCTGTTAACAGCTTGTAGACAGTTGTGTGCCCAGAGTTCATGGGGCACTACTTTAGGAGCAGCCTGGCTGGATCAGACTAGAGTCTGGCACCCTGCTCTGTGCCCTGGCAAGCAAATGCCTCCAGGGGCTTGAAGGCATCTGCCCTTTCCTGCAGTCCAGGTTCAGAGGTTGTCAGGGATGTGTTGCACTGCTGCTCACCCAGTCAGCATGGGATTTACATGTGAAACCGGTGTGGCCCTTAACTTGGCCCCTCTTTTTCCTGAAGGGTGAAGCAGGGCTCTCTGGGGAGCAGTGGTCGCTTCCCGCCAGCCACGTCCTCCTGTCTCTCGATGGGAAAGCGCTTTAAACATTAGCCCTCGCGGCTGCCCCGTACCACCCCATCTGACGCAGTAGCCCATTCTGCAAAATGGCTTGCTCCAGATCATTTGGGCTACAACTCCCACTAGCCCGAGCCAGCATGGGCACCAAGCTGGAGAAGGACTGCTATTTTCCCAAGGCAGGAGGCCCCCGCCGGGTGAGTTAACCGACCTGGAATTTACAGTTTATACAGAAGCCAGCGAGGCACACTCCTTTCCCCCAGCGTGCCCTCCCTTTTACGGCCAGTTGTTCTTCTGTCCCACAGGTCTGTTTCGTATCCACTGGCATAAACTGGAGCCTTTGTTTGCCCTGCAGGACCTGCTTGGCATAGAGCGAAAGCTGTGGTGGAGGTGTCAGATGAGGGACGTGGGCTCGTGTGACCGCAGGCTGCCATGTGCCAGTGCGTGGGAGCAGCAGAAGTGGCTTGTGGGTGTCCCAGGCTCCCACTGGACTGGAGGTCCCTTTGCACAGGGTCAGCTTCTCAGGCTGCCAGCAGCTCTCCAAGGAGGGAAGCAGGGTAGTGTTTTCCGAGCCGTGATACTGAAAAGCTCTGGAGGACTGAGCTCAGGGGCTTCTTGGACCCTGGGGAGTGAACTGGGCCCATTGAGCTGAATTCTCTTACTCAGCAGATGGAGAGAAATGCCCCCCCCCCAGGCTGCTAGAACCCAAAGACAAATCCTGTGTAAGCGGCCAGTGGGAGATTCAGCTTGGATTGAAGGAAGTGCTCCTGTACGTGCTGCATAGTGGAACTCACTCCTATGAGTGTTGTGATGGCCACCTATTTGGACAGCTTTACCAGGGGACGAGGCACATTTATGGAGATTAAGCCATCAGTGGCTACTAGGCCTGCTGGCCACAGGCTTTCTGCAAAGGTGGTGCTTCCCGTTGCTGGGGAACCCGCCCCGGAAGGTGCTAATTGTGGGCTTCCCGCAGGCAGCTGGTTGGCTTGTCTGTGACCAGAATGCTGGACTGGATCATCCTCCAGTCTGGTCCATCCCAGACTGGCTCTGCTTGTATTCCTATGTTCTTAATGAAAGTGCAAAGAGCAGAAGCAGCTCTGATGCATGAAAGGCTTCCAGCTGATGTGGCAATAATGCCTGCCAGGGCAGGAAGTGTTGTGAGCATGGGGATGTGAACCAGCTTCTTGGTTCCATGTTGGTTTGCAGGTGTCATTAGGCTCCTGCAGGTTGGTTGTAATGTGTTGCTTATAGCAGCTTTTACCACACCGTTGTTTTCACTGAAATGGCTTGTAACTCTTTTTTAACAAACATGCATGGAGGAACCCGATGTTTTGGTCAAATAGCTTTAGTGCATTTGGAAAGCCTTCAGGTCATGCTCCAACTGTGGCAGATTTGGGATGTTGCTAAGGAACAGCAGGGCTGGATCCATGAAATATGGCTCCTTGTGGCAGGGGGTGCTTGTACAAGTCCCCATTGCAAAGAAATTAGTGCGATATGGACCGTAAATCATATTACTTTTCCAGCGTCGAGAAGCTCCCTTTTTCCTTCACATAAGCTTTGCCCTTTTCTCTCGTCTGTGTTGGGGAATTCATCGGTCACCCCTGCCGAAGTCTTCCTCCAACTATGATACTTTCAAAGCAACGGGGAAAAGTATTCTGAAAGTTGAAAAGTCTTTCCCTTTGGAGGTTAGTGAAGGGCGGTGGTTCTGCGTGGGGCTGAGCTAAGGAGGCTGACCTGCCACTCTGCATTGCTCGCTCGGACCACAAACACCGATGGCTCCAAGTTCCAGCTGGATGTGGCTCGTGCTCTGAAATGGCAGAAGCAAGTGGCACAGCCTTGGATTCAGGCCGCAGATAAGATGCAGAAACGTAAACAACACACACCACTCTGCTGCATTCATTTCTGGTAGCAAGTGCTAAATGGCTGAGCTGCAGGCCTTTGCGTGCACTTGCGCCCTTTCTCTGCCCCCTTGTCTTGGTGGCACGCCGGCCCCATGACGCACAGGCTAGCCAGGAAGGCGCCGTGTGCATGCGCTTCCTGCGCTCCGCTGTGAAGCAACCCCAGCCCCTGGCTGTTGCGTTCACAAAATCGCCTCACCTTGAGTTGGATCAGGGCCCCTCGACAGCTTGGCCTGCGAGCACGTGCGGCTGCTCCCTCTCCGGTTCCCTGCTGAAATAACCTGGATGGCACCTTGTGCCAGGAGAGGAGCTAGCTCAGCCTTCCCCAGGTTGTGCCATCTAGGAATGATGGGAATTGCAGTCCGGCACATAAGGAGAGCATGCAGCTGGGAAAGGCTCACCTAGGCCAGGGCTTGTAAGGACTTCTGGGAACATCAGCCCCCCCCCCCCGCAAATCTGGAGAACCACCTTCTGCCAGTACCCATGTGTTGCACAAGGAAAGAGGCCAGAAGGAGGGTGCTAGGAATGCATGTGGTCTTGATTTCCTCCGGGACTGGGGGCCGAGCGGCACTAACTTTGGCCACTTGCATCAGATGCTGCCCCCTCCACCTCAAGGAAAAGAGTTGCAGAGCGCCCAGCCCGCCAGTTCTGTTGCTCCTAGTCGTATCTCAGAGACCTTTTTCTGCGAGAGCAGTTTGTGCTGCTTCCTTGCAGAAGGAAATTGAAGGGTGTTTGGAGGTGGGTGGGCAGTGGGCCTGGCTACGTGGTCAGGAGGAACTGCGCCTTGCCTCTGGTGCGTAGCTGACTACTGGGATGAGTCAACCGAGGAGGAATCAGCCGAACCTCTGTGAAGCAACCTGGGTTTTCCTTAACTTCTTGGGCTTCTGTGCAGGGCCCGTATGGGTTGATCTTCCTGCCATTTCTGGCTTCCCACCAGCTTCCTGTGCCGTGTGGCACAAATCATTTGGTGTTTGTACAGTGTGTTTTCCCTACTGCAAGTATTTCCTGATTCAGACTAGCGGCAGAGCAGATGAGCAGCAGTGCCTTGAACTTTCCCCTTCGCGTCACTCAGGCACAAAGCTTGCTGGGTAAACGGCGGGCCAGGGACCACTGCTCAGCCGAACTTCTTGTTGGGAACCTCAAATGGAAAAGAGGATCGTGCCAGCCACCTTAGGTTCCACGCAGGGAGAAAAGGTGGGTTATGATTGTCCAGAACATAAATTAATAGTGGAAGTGGAGCACGCCCATTTTCGGGAGCATGCATCTCTCCGATTGCCCCTACGGTGCTGTTGCCGGCAGCGTGTGGTTGTTCAGATGCAGCTTTTGGAATGGAAACGAAAGTGGTGGAGTATTGAAAAGCAGATGGCGAGCCCAGAAATGGCTCAGAGGTGGGTGGAAAGCAGCACCTGGAGGGGAGGCAGATTGGGCGTAGCCGGACATGTCCAAAATAGGGTCTGGTCGAGGCTGCAGGCACAGGTGCCTCCCCTGAGGAGCTGGGCGGTTTGTTCAGTCTAGGTAACGCTCAAGAGAACAGCCAGGAACATGGGCAGCAGCAGGGGCTGAGGTAGTCAGTGGGGGAGGCTTCAGAAGCACAAGACGGTGGTCGTGATGCTGGTGGCGGTGGTGGGAGGCTTTGGAGGAAGAGGGCGGCGCTTGTGGTGGCACGATGGGGGAGAGGCACTCGACAGAACCACCCTCTTCCCTCGTCGCACGGGCAGGAAGCGTCCGGGCTCCCTCCCCCCATGAGAACACGGGCTCTGCCGTGGAGTGACGTCGTGCGCATGTCGGCGGTGCCATGGTACCAGAGCCCCCCTCCGCCCGTGCGCCTGAAGGCAGGCATGCAGCAGCCAGGGCCTGGCCTCTCCGGTGCAGCACTTGCTTTGCTGGCAGGAGGGCCCAGTGTGATCCCCAGTGCCCCCAGGTGGGGCTGGAGCAGCTCCGGAGAGCACCTGCTGCTGCTCTGCATCAGCCACTCGGGGCCGCTGCCTCCTGTTGCCCTCGGGGATATCGGCTGAGCCTACACGGTGCTGCAGTTTATCCACTCCCTCCTCCAGCAGAGCCGGAGGACGCAGCCTCAGCCCTCCACAGACTGCAGCGTCTTTCCGGCTAACCCTTTGCGAGCAGGCCTGGGTAGCTGCCTGGACGGTCGCCTCTTCCCACTGGAGTGAGGGGGTGCTTGGGAGGAGGAGGCAGGCCTGTTTGGGCCTCTCTGGACCTTCCTTGCCCAAAGGGGGGAGGGAACCCCAAAGCACCCCCAGTGTCAGAATTCAGCAGGATAACTCGAGTGCCTTGCTTTTAAAAATTCCATAATCGCAAGGGTAGAATGCTTGGTGCTTTTCCTCTAGCCCAGTGGTAGCAATTTGTAGCCCTAAGTTTTGACTTGCAGCTTCCGTGAGCCTTAGCTGGTATAGCGAATGTGTGAATGATTTCTTTATTTTTGTCTCAGAGCAGGCAGAATGCTCGTGGGAATTCCTTGCCACAGGAAGTAGTGATGGCCACCAGTTTGGGCGGCTTTAAAAGGGATGGGACACATTCATGGAGGAGAAGGCTCTCCCTGGCTACTGATGCTGCTGGCTTTCAGCGTTGGGTCAGGGTTAGGGGTTGCCCGCCGAGGCATCTGACTGGACTGGATGGTCCCTCGGTCCAGCCCAGACTTGCTCTTTTTCTATTCTTATGTTCATAAGTTAAGCACAAAGAGCGGGTGTGGTGAATTAAGAACAATAGATGAGAAACGGGGGTTTTGAAAGGAGGAAAACATATTTTTTTTCCTTACATGAAATGAAGTTTTTTTCAAGTCCTGTAAGATGAATCGTTCCTTAAGCAGACCAGTCCCAGATCTCAGGAAGATCATCTCGGGGAAGGTCCTCAGGAGAGGGAGAATCAGTCTGCCTGAAATCTCCGTGCAAATCACAGGACCGGAGTGCATGACCAGTGGGCAGCATGGCTGTAAATAAGGGACTGCAGTCCAGCATAGTCCGAGGGCACCAGATTGGAGGAGGCAGCTTGATCACGGCTTTTAAGGCAAGGGCTCAAATCAGCGGTTTCTCATGCTTCAACTCCTCTTCTCCTACCCCAAGAAAAAAGCAGCAAGAAAATGTAGAAGGTGAAATGTGCAAACGAAACGGGGGGAGAAGAGACTGTGAAACAGGGTGAGAAAGGATACGGAGGAAGGGACAAGGACGCTGCTAGCGCGTTGTGCTTGTGTTTGCTGAATCACAACACGTGCAGGAGTGCAAGGCAGGGCAGAGGCCCGGCTGTGCCTGCAGGGGTTGCCTGGTTTGATCCTGGGCACCTGCTGCCGGTAGAACGAGCAAGTCCTCTTGCATTAAACCCCGGGGAGCCACTGCTGCCAGCCAGTGTTGGCGATACGGGTACCAAGCCAGCCTGTGTAAAGGCCGCCACTGGCCGAAAGCGCTACCGGCTGGCAAGAGCCTCCAGAGGTTGGTGAAGCGCTCCGTCCACCGAGCCTTCTCTGTTGCGCGAATGAGGTGGCATGAGCCCCCCCCATGCACTGCCTTGCTCTCGGTGGCATACGCAACGCAGTGAACGGAGGGAGTCTGCATAGCCCTGAAGAGCGAGGGGGAGGTGGCTGTAAAGCCTGCCTCTTGCCCTGGGGGCCAAAACGGAGCCCGGCGGGGCTGTGCAGCAGAGGCAGCCCTTCCTCAGCGAAGCGCCTGGGGCATCACGTCAGGCTGGAAATGCAGGGCGCTGGACTCGGTTTCTTCGCGCAGCCTGTAAACGGAGACCCCTTTGGAGCACCCTGGCCCTCCTCTGGGGCCCGCTCTCCGCCCCGGAATACCAGCCTGGCCGGGTCCTGTGCTGCCGTCCCCGCGCTGGTCAGGTGGGGAGCCTGCCGGGCGCGCAGTCTGTGATCACAGGTGACCGGCGGTGGCAGTCCTGCACACACCTGCCGCTGGGCAGCTGGGCAGGTGGCGGTCTGGCAGCCCCCCTGCCGGTGGGGTCCCGTGGGCAGCTGGTGTGCCGCCGTGCTCAGGGCGCGCTGGACTGGCTGGGGCACGGGTCCGTTCCGTTCTCACGCTCTTGAAGGGTCGTGAGGCGGCCAGCTGCTTCTGCCCTCTTGACTGACCCCAGCTTTCTTTTTTTCCCCTTCGCCAGTTATCATGTGGGCAGCATGCTGCAACTGGTTCTGCCTGAACGGGCAACCTGAGGAGATTCAGCATCGCCCGCAGCCGGGCACGCGAGCCTATGCCAACGCCGGCTACAGCTCCTTCCCGTCTCCCACGGGCTCTGAGCAGAGCTGCAAAGCCTGCGGGGCCCGTTTCGGCAGCGCCTCCCTCAAGGTGAGTGGCGAGCGCCATCCTGGCTCGGCCCAAGGGAGCTGACGCGTCGGAATGGGGCTGGCCTCCTTTCTGCACAGGCAGCTCTGTGCAAACGCCATCTGGGCTGGGGGCGAGGGATCTAGGTGGAGTGGTCAGTTGTGCGTTGCCCTTCGATGACCCCGCAGTGCCGCTGCAGAGCGAGAGGATGGCAGTCTCCCCGCCCTGCCTGGGAGCTTCCTGGAGGCAACTGCTGGCTGCTTGGAGGGGGTGGCGGGGTGCCGGCTCGCTTGGAATGAAGCACGAGGGCAGCTCTTAAAATGCCACAGATGCAGTGACTGAGGGGTGGGTGGCTGGATGCGTGCCCCCCAGCCCACGGTGTCCTCTGGACTGTCCAGACGCCATCAAGGAAGCCCCCAGGTCGAGCAGGACAGCACCGAGGCTGGAGAGCAGAACTGCAGCCTGGCGGGCACCAGCCAGCTGCTGTGAGTTTCAGTGGGGCTCGCGCACAGGACAGCCCGTGCCCTGCCCCCCGTCCCTGTGGTGCTGGTCGCCCTACGTGAGGAGGAGCAGGGTGGGCGCCGCGCTCCCTGTGGCCGCTGCCTCCAAGGGCAGCCCACCTGGATCTCGGCCGTAGAACGCCAGGGCCACCTGGGCGCTAGTGGAAGGCGGAGGCACCTTTGCTGCTCGTGTCTGGAGGAGGCCCGGCGGGGGGCAGGCCACCTTTGCCACTGGGAGAGTGCTGCTGCTGGCGAGAGCACTGCTGTCCTGGTCTTGGCCACAGAAAGCAAGAGGAAGAAGGCAGCAGTCCCATCCCTCTTGCTTACTGTCTGAAACATGACACAAAAGGAAAAGGATTGGGAGGGAGGGAGGAGGGAGAAAGCAAAGCTAAACCACCACCTCTTCGTATAGGAGGTCCTTCTGGCAGGGAGGAGCAGAGCAATCTCCCCGCATGGGGCTGTGTTGGCCCCCCTCGCAGTGATCTGGCCCATGAACGAATCCCAACCGGGCGCTTCCCAGCTGTGCTCGTGTCACGTCACCCCTCACTCCAGGTGGATCGTGCCTTGTTGGTCAGCCTTGTCCCTCGCACTTCCATTTGGAATGGCACCCCAGTCCCTTGCCTGAACGGGCTGTCTTGGGAAAGGTTGCCTTCGCATCGGAGCGTGTTAGCTGGCAGAGTGGAGCCCCGTAACCGTGGGCGCCCGTGTGGCCAGGGCGGGAGCCCATGTGCAGACGTGCCCCCAGCGCAAGCAGCATCCAGCAGGCTGTCCGTGAGAGCCAAGGCTGCAGTCGGGGCGCTTCTGCAGCAAGAGAGAACCCCCGGGCCGTTCCCTCCCGCCGTGTGCCTTTCCCTTGCAAAGGAGGCGGTGGTGGCACTGCCCTTTCCCTGCAGCCTGGCTTCCCTCACTCACCGTGCCTCGCTCTCCGGTGCTCGAGCGTGCTGCGGCCGGGCGAGCGAGGCAGGTGGGCAGCGTCCATTGCCCGAGGGAGGCTGCTCCCAGCTGTCGTTCGCCCTGGGAAGGAGGGGGCAGGCGTCCAAGCGCTCCGTCGTGGTCTCTGCATCACACAGGGGGCCCTGTTGTCGGACAGAGGGGCTTCCTCGCTGGGAGCTTTGGCGGGAGCCCCACCCCCTTCCCAGCAGCCCGTGCTCAGGCCAAAGGGGGCGACGGGAGCGTGGGGGCAGGTGCAGGGCCCCAGAGGCCCATGTGCACACTTGCTTGCCCCAGGGCCACAGGCAGCCTGCCCCTCAGGGCAGTTTCTGGGAAGCGGCGGGAGGGAGAGGCATGGCCTTTGTGCCAGAGCACCAAGGAAGCTGTCCTGTGCCGACCCCAGCCTGGCACTGGCAGCCCTCTCCAGGGCGCCAGGCTGGCTTCTCTTCCGCCCTGCCAGGAGATGCCCTTCCTGCTCCCTGGCCTGATCCAGCCAGAAGACGTAGGCTTGCATTCCCCAGAGGTATGACGTCTGCTCCTGAGCTGCCGGGGGCCGGGGGAAGGTTGAGGTCAGATGGAAGCGACGTGCAGAAAACACAGACAGAGCCTTCTCCAGATGAGTGTCCAGATGCCTTGGGTGACCTGCTCGAGGCACCCGGTATGTTTTGGATTCTGGCGAGGCATCGCGTGTTCAGGCTGTGCTTCGTTTGGACCCAGCCCGGAGGCGGATGTGGGCCAGAGACCCTCTACAGGGGTGGTGCTGAGGAGCTGCCGTTCACCTGCTTTTAAAAAATCAAGCGAGGGTGCAGTCGTTGACCTGTTCAGACAGCAAAACGGGCCTACCATTCCCAGCATGCCCTGGGGCAAGTGGGTAAGAGGGCCCCTTGAGCTCAGGAGAGGCAGGGTGCCTGGCAGGCACGAAGGGTGTGTGAGGGGGCCAGAGGCACGGCACCACGGGCCCCGGGTCTGGGCGGCCATGGCCGAGCTCCGTCGCGGTGGTGGGAGCGCTTTGTCCTCCTCCTGACCCCCCTGCCTGCCCCCACCCCCGAGCAGCGCATCTGCTTGGACTGCAAGAAGGACTTCTGCCCGGCGTGCGCGCACCAGCCCGAGAGCGGCCCCTGCCTCTGCCACCTCTGCGAGCGCTTCCGCGCCACGGCCTTCCGGCGGGAGGAGCTGATCAAGATGAAGGTGAAAGAGCTGCGGGACTACCTGGAGCTGCGGGAGATCTCCACCGAGCTGTGCCGCGAGAAGGACGAGCTGGTGTGCCTCATCATGGGCCAGCGGCCTGCCGGGGCCCAAGCGGAGCAGCCCCCCTGTGTTCCTCCCGTGACACCCGTCCCCTCTGCCCCGGAGAGCTGTTTCCCTGCGACGGCCTCGCTCGGCCCCTTCCTGGAGCAGGCCCCGGCAGAGCCCGCCTCGCCGACGGCACAGCAGCCGCAGGTATTTGGCCCCGCTCCCCTCCGGGGCCTGGCTGGGCCCCTCACTTGCAAGCGGATTTGCTGCTAGGGGCACGGAGCTCTTTCTTCCCAGGGGCTGCCTTCCCTTTCCGAGGCTCCCAGGACTGTGGTTCAGGGAAGCGGGGCGGGGGCGGAACCCCAGGCAGTGCCCACCCGGTTTGGCTTCCTGCCCTCAGGCTCTTCCCTGATCATGTTGACCTTTCAGAATGGGAAGGAAGCAAAGTGCCCCCAGTGCGCCAGGTTCAATGGGGAGCAGCCCCCGCAGGTTCCCGAAGGGCTGGGCGAAACCCTGGCGAGGTTTTGTGGCTCTGCCACAGCGCAGACACCACCGAGGCCCAGTTCACTGTCCTGGCACCTTCATGGCTGACGAGGCTCGCGGACAGTCCTGGCCTCGTCGGGTGCGTTCAGCCCTCCCCGCGGCTGGCACCCCACAGAGGGCTTGGGCAGCTGCTCCCAGCCTTCCTGGCCACTGGGAGCGCAGCGCTAGACAGAGCGGTGGGGCTGAGCACACCCCAGGCTCCCCCGGGAGGGCCCTTGGGGCGGATGCGAGGCGCTGCCATCGTGGCCCGCCTCCCAGCGGGGCGTCAGCAGCTCGGCTGGCGAAGGGCGCCTGGCAGGCTGCGCTGGCTGCCCCGCAGCGCGCGAGGCGGCACGTGCTCTCGGCGGCCGACACTGGGGCAACGCAAGGCCGGCCCTCGCCCGGCTCTCCTGACAGTTCTGCTTTGTTCCCACACTGGCACTGGCAGCAGTGCTGTGGGGGCAGCCGTGCCCGTCCCCCACGCCCTGCACTGCCAGGATAAACGGCAGCCCCTTCCCCCCAGGGGGCGGGGGCCACCAGCAGCATGGAGGCAGCGGCTTTCGTGAGGAAGGGGCTGCCCCTCTCCGGCCCCACGGGGCTCTGGCCGTTTGTGGTGCCCGGGTGTCATTCCGTCCCAGCTCCACTGCCGGGCATCCCGGGCAGGGCCGAGCCCTGCAAGAAGGGTTGTGCCTTCCCTCCATCTGTGAGGAAACATGGAGCTGTCGAGGGTTCAGAGATCACAGGTCTGCTTGTGAGGCACCACGTCCGGGAGGGGAGCCCCAGAGCTCACGGGGTCCTGGTCTGCCGAAGGCCCCGGCGCCCAGCTGCAGGCATGACTGATGCCCCGTGGTGCGCAGCCCCGTGGTGGGGCAGCGGCTGGATGCTCTTCCAAGGGGCCGCAACTCCGTAGGAAAAGGGCTGGTGCCAGGCTTCTCTGAGCAGGGCTGGAAACGTTCTGGAGCGCCGCCGCCGCCGCCAGCCCACGCGGACAAGGCTGGGTTAGATGGGCTCGGAGCTGACTGCCAGTGTTTCCCATTTAAATCCATCCGGGTCAGAATCACGAGGACTGGCCACTTATTTATGTCTAGGAGAGCCAGATGCTGCCGCGGGGTGTTGATGGTGCCGGCCCACCTCGCTCTAGGGGAGCTTCCAGCGCTCCTCTGCCCAGCAGGTACCCCCATGGCAGCCCTTCCCTGAACGATGCCCCCGCTCCCGTGTGGTGCCTTGTCCGGGCACTTCGGCCTGCGGTCTCCCGGCCTCTCGCCCACCCATCCTTCGGTGTCGGGCTGGGAAGCGCACGCCTCCTCCCCGGGATGGGCGTGCTCCTGGGCCGGCAGCACAGCATGTCACAAAAAGCAGGGCCCGCCTCACGTGCCCCGTGACGTCGCGCTGGGTCACAATGGAGGGCAGCGGAGTGGGCCGGGCCGGGGCACACAGCGCCGTCTCTCGGCGGCCCTCTGCAGCTCAATCATGGCTGGCCCAGGGCCTCGCTGCCCAAGCCCAGGCGGTCCTCGGCGGCTCCACCAGCAGTGAGGTGAGGGTGCCCGCGGCCCGTCCCGGGGCCCCGCTGCCACCCGCTTTCCCTGGCTGCCCCACAAGAGTCCTCCAGCCTCCTCCTGCTCTCCTGGGAGGAACGGCGGGACTCAGCGGCGTTTCTTCCTCCTAGGCAAATGGGCACGTGCCCCCGAGCCAACAGGACATGGCGGAGGTCGAGAATGCGGTGGAGACGCTGGTCGAGGAGGAGACGCAGGTAGGGCGTTCCGTGGCTTGCGGGGGGCTTCCTCCCGCGGACTCATGCCTGCTGTTTGGACTATGCCCAGTCCTGGGCAGGGGGGTGCTCACAAAATACGCAACACACCCATGCATGAGTACGTCCCATAATGTGGCATCTTTAGATTTTTGACTGGACGTAACAAGGGGGCCGTGTCCTCCCCCCACAGCCCCCCACCAGGGGATCCCCGTTGCCTGAACTCTCATGCAGTGCTGGCCTTCGTCCCCGGGGCCTGGCCCGCGGCTGGAGCACCATTTCACTCCCGCCACCGTGCGTCTGGAGCCGCTCCGGCCACGGTGAGTGGGGTTGGGCTTCAGCCTTGTCTGTCGTCTTTCCTGAATGCTGCTGGCCGACCCTCCCCAGAACAAAGCCGGCCAGCCCAGAACCTGCACTTCGCCGGAGCCTGACTCCGAGGAGAGCAAATTGGCAGGCCGCCCGTGCTGCGGTGGGGCCCAGGCTGAAAAGGTACCGCAGGCGGAGAGTAGGCCGCTGCCGCCGGGGGCTGAGGCGGCCCGGGAGCCTCACGCCCTCGCCAGGGGGCACTTTGTGACGCCCCGGGTGGCTAGCGCAGCCGTGGCTACGTTGCAAGAGGCACGCCCCAAGGGAGCGTGGCACAGGGAGGTCTTGTCATAGATCCCCCCACCCCCAGACAGTGGGGGCAGGTTGAGAGGGGCGGCCGCAGCCTCGTCTCAAGGTAGCTTTGCCATTCTGGCAGCCTGCGTAGCCCTGAATGATGAGGGGCGAAGACATCACTGACGTCTTCAGGGGATGCCTCCCTGGTGGTTCTGTGCGGCCTGGCTGGGGCCCACCAGGGGAGCTTCGGGGGATGCCCCCCCTTCCCGAGCTCGCCACTTCTGGAGGAAAGGCAGGTACCTGCTCTTGGCCGCTGCTGAGGCGCTCTTTGTGCCTTGCTGACCAGCTAGCTGCCTTTGTAACGGGACCCTCTTTCAGGCGTGTGTGTGTGTTTCTTGTACCTGTCTCACCGCCTCTGCTTTCCGCTGTGGAGCAGCTACAAGTTCCGTGGATGGATGATGGGATTTATAATCTGCACCGCTGGAGGGCTCCAAGGCGGGGCGGGGGGGGGTGGACGGGGACGTAGGCTGGGTTGTGGCACTGCTGCTTCAGCCCCTGGATGTGCTCTCCCGCAGTCCACTGACTCTGAGGACACCCTGGTGGCCGGACGGAGGGCCTCCCTGTCTGACCTGACGAGCGCGAGCGACATCGACGGCCTCTCGGTGAGGCAGCTGAAGGAGATCCTGGCACGGAACTTTGTCAACTACAAAGGCTGTTGCGAGAAGTGGGAGCTGATGGAGAGGGTGACCCGCCTGTACAAGGAGAAGGACCTCCAGCAGCTGGGTGCGTGGCCTGAGAGCACCCCAGGGCGACGCTGGGCTTTGCCTTGGTGTGCCGACGTTTCACAAATGGGTAGCCAGAGGGCCTCTCTGGCCTTGGAGGCGGCCACGGGGCACGGGGAAGCAGCAGCATGTGGGGTGCACGGGGGCTGAGCTGTGGGGCTCTGCAGGCCCAGGTCATCCCGGCCAGGAGCGCCACAGGGGCGTGGGGCCATCCGTGATTTTCTCCCTCCACAGTCTCCATCGCAAGCTGCCTCCCTTTCCCGCTGAGCAATTTCCCCGCCTTTTCACTCTGCCTCCCGAGAGCTGGAGTTGCAGGGTGCAGGGCTGGGAGCGTGACCAGGGGCCTGTGGATGGATCTTGGGCCTCGCTACAAAAGATCTCACTTGCGTACTTCTCCTTTTCTCTTTCAGTTTCGGACACAGATGATCAAACTGGTACGTGGTGCCTCATGATTGCAATAGAGTCCTGGGGAGTTACTCTGTTGGGGGAACTTTCTGTGCACGCACCTTACTTTTGCTTCTGGAAAGCTAGCGGCTGCACATCTGCACAGATCAGTGCTGTTCCCCACATTCCTATAGCAGGTTGCCTGCAAGTGCTCCCATTCAAGGAGATAATCCATCCCACTTCCCACCCTCTGCCAGCCCCCTCTACAACGGGGGCAAAAGGCAGTTGACAAAACACCCATCTTTTGCCCGCACAGCCAGAACCCGGGTTGCCCTTTCGGGTCCCCAGGTGGCCTTGCCTCCTTTCTCCCCGTCCCCCCGGGGCTGTTTTCCTGTCTCCTCCCGAGTCCAGGAGGCTCAGGGACCTCTTCAGGCTCCTGTTTCTGGGCCTTGTATCTTTCTCTGGTTGCGCCCCACCCCCAGAGTGCACCTCCCAGGAGCTTCTCCGAAACTGACCCTGCCCCTCGGGCTGAAAGCAGCCCTGCCCCCCGTGCCTGCACGGCCGGGCTTTCCAGTTTAGTCGGGGCTGGTGCAGAGCCTCTTGGCAAGAGCTCGTTCTGCTCGATGGTTTCGCGAAAGGCGGCTGTGGCCCCTTGGGATTCTTCCCTCCCGGTTGCTGGTGCGTAAAAGCGGCTTCAGCCGCTTCCCTGGGCAGAAAGGCTGGCAGAGGCCAGAGCCCAGGTCCTGGTGGAGGCGGGCAGGTCTACTGCCGGTCGGAAGTGGGGTGGAGCCCGGGTGCAGGAGGTCCCGGCCCCATGGGCTGACTCACCCCGGCAAAAAGGAGGGGTCTCTACCCCTGCGTTGTGGGGAGGCCCTGAGGGAGCTGGGGGGGGGGCGCGGCACCGCCCGCCGGCCCCGGGGCAGGGGATGTGTCCGCAGGGCCTGCAGGGGGCACGGGGAGGTGTCCGTTCCTGGGAATGGCCCCTGCTCAAAGCCCCCTCTCGCCACCCCAGCTCTGGCGGGGGGCGCCGCCACACTCCCCGGCTCGGAGGAGAATCTCTGCAAGATCTGCATGGACGCGGCCATCGACTGCGTCTTGCTGGAGTGCGGCCACATGGTCACCTGCACCAAGTGCGGCATGCGCATGAGCGAGTGCCCCATCTGCCGCCAGTACGTGATCAGGGCCGTGCACGTCTTCAGGACTTAGAGGCGCCCGGCACGGAGCAGGTACTACTCCGCGGAGACTCTTCCACCGCGCCGCGGCTCCCTGGCCGCCCTTGCGAAGGAGCCCCGGATGCCGGGCAGTGTGCGGGACGCAGGACAGAGCTGTGGTGGACCCGGCGGGGCGCCGGCCGTGCACTTGGCAACTGCAGCGCCTGGGGCGTGGGAGGCCTCGCCCCACCGCCTCGGTCTGCCCCGCTCGCACCGGGGCTGCCGGGCACGCTCTCCCCCTCTGCAGTGAATAAACCAGGTGGTCCTCAGAGGAGGGGGGTGTTGCCGCTCTCAGTTCCCCACCTTTCTCTTCCTCTTGAACTTCCTGAGGCCTTCAGCAGGGTCTTCGATTTGGAAAGCAAACCCGGGGACTCGTTCCAGAGGAAGGAGTTTGAGCCAAATTTCCTTCATGAACTGGTTGATGAGCTAGCCAGCCTCCCAGTTCAGGTCGCAGTTCACCCGTTCCCGTCTGCAGCTTGCACATGGGGTACAGCCGGCCCCGCGGCATGTTCCGCAGAGTGGCGCCCACCACCAGTGCCGGGGGGCAGGGGGGCAGGCAGGAGATTTGCCCCGTGAAGGAGGACTCCAGTGGGTGAGCGAGCGCCTGCGGCTTGTGGGAGCTGCCGCAGCTTCTGAGGATTGGTCCGCCTTGCCCTTTCCTGTCGAGGGCCCCGCACCCCGTTTCCACTGCAACCTGCCTGGGCGGCTCACTGCGTGGACAGCAAGGGCAGCCCCCATTCTGATGCACGGCTCTCCGCTACGTGGCTGACGCACGTCCGTTGCCCTGCACTGAGCATCCGGGGGTGGCGGGGGAGCCGGCCCCTTCTCGGCCGCTTCCAGCTCTGCATCCAAGGATTCCGTGAAAGTGCCTCTGTACAAGCCTGCCTACCATGCACGACGCTCTGCTCTTCTCATGATGTTCGGGTCACCCGGCTGCAGTGTCGGGGGCAGGGTTTCGGAGGCCTGGCCAGCCTGTGGCTCCTTGGAAGGGGGCTGTTCCCTGTCCTGTGAGTGAGAGCCTGCCTCCCGTTGGTCGCGGCAGAGTCGCTCACCAGCCCCTCAGAGGCCGTGCCGTGCCGTGCGGGCAGCCGCTGTGCCCGTGGGCCCCGCCGGGGGCGCACGATTCCAAAGCCTTAGGCGCCACCACGCTTCCCTTTCAGCGACTTTCTGCACAGCCGGGCCTTGGCGCTCAAGTGGCGCTCGTGGCCTGGCTCAGCTGAATGGCTGCCTTGTTCTCTAAGTGACCAAATGCCTCACGCTGCTTAAGGGGGCGTTAACCTGCCTTAAATGTGTGAGTGGCGCGCGCGCATGTGTGTGTGTGTGTGGTGTGAAGTGAGGCAAGTTTCAGGGCTCTGGCAACTGGGGGTGCAGGTGTGGGCAGGGCCCACTCCTCTCCCCTTCAGTTCCCCAGCCCTTTGCCGGAACTGGTATGCTTTCTGTTGAGTTTTCCAAAGGGATACGCCAGCCTGGTGGCGCATGGGGGACGCTTGGAGGCGCACGTTTGTGTGCGTGCCGATCGCATCCTTGTACTGTGGGCATGTTGCAGCCCCAGACGCCTGACCGGGAGTTGCTCTGACATGGGGAACACTCAGCCCGTTCCCAGGCGGCATCTGTTCCGGCTTGCCGGCTGTCCTTGCCATTTGTGCCCCTTGGCATCTGCCTCTTCTCCCTGCACGCGCCTCTGCAGCTGGCTTTTGTGGATGGTGCAAGTGCTCCTCTTGGGGACGATCCCAAGGCAGACACCTCCTGTAATTGACTGCTGCCTTATTACTCACACACTGGAAGCGTCACTCCAACCCGTACAAAAGAAGTCACATCTCAGCCACAAGCCATAACAGAGTAACAAACATCTATTTAAAAACAGATTTTGAGAGTGTTCTTTCAGTTCAGGGCAACAACTGGGAATCTTACTGGAGTCCCTCCCCTTTGCTCCTTTATCTTTCTCCTCCCCTTCTGGGGCTGAAGGATGTTCACAAAACCCACTGTGGTGCTGGACACTTCAGTGGCAGGGAGCGTGTGGCCCACCCTTGGCCGGCGGCCTTCCCCGCCAGCGTGCTGTGGAGTCTGGGAGTGGTGGTCTGGCACACCTGTAGGCGCACCCTGTTGTGGAGACCTTTGCGATGGGAAACCAGCAAGGAAGTTATGGTCAAGTCCATACTTAATTGTAGCTTGAAGAACCTTCTAGTGACGTACTCCTGCATGAGGGAGAGTTGGCAGCAAGAAGTGCAGGACAGGCATGAGGGTAGGTAGTTGGTAACTGCATTAGGAAAATGCCCCGATCTGCCCGTGATCGGTTAAGTGCGCAGTTACTCTTACACAGACGTGCCTCATTGCCTGCAACAGACTCTAGGAAGCTAAGCTGGCACTAGAGCGAGAGAGGCTGTGCCGTGCGCGCACAGGACTCCTCCTCCGGTCGCCAGCAGTTCACGTAGGTACGTGCTGTCTCTGTAACAGATCGCGAGGCGAGAGTGTTGCGTGGCGTTAGTCACGGTACCTCTTCCTCCTCCCGCCCCAGCTTGATTACACAGTTGGGCATTCTCCATGCCTCTGACCAGAAGATAATCTGGCGGAGCAGTGCTGGTTCCCAACCGGTAAGAAGTGGTTGTTGGTGTTGCACTAAAGCTGTGGATTGTGTTCTTAAGAAAGCGTATTTTTGTATAGCAACGTGTGCCTCTCTGTGCAGCATGGAAGTAAAGGCCATCTGTGAGGCAACGGTCCTGTTCAACAGGTCTCACTGGCACAGAGCCCTGCTTTATAATTTTATAATAAAACGGAAATGTGTTTTAAAAATGGCTCCTGTCCTCGTTGTGTTCCCTCTCGGCGGTTTTTGCCACAGTGTATCTGGTGCTCTTTCAAACTCGCTGATTTAATACTCTTCAGATCTGCACTCCTTCCAGCTTCCCTACCTAGACGAAGCGAGAATGGAGAACTCCCAGAAAAGCAAGAGCTTGCTCTTTTTTTTTTTTGCCTATGACTGGGCAAAGGCAGAGAGGATGGACTTCAGGCCTGAGGTCTCATCCAGCCCCTTCCTCTGATCTCCCCCATTCCCTGGCCTTTGAGCTGCCCCCCCCCCTTCTGAAAGGTTGAAATCGCTCTCCTGAGGCTTGGGGGCCTGGTTATAAGAGCACTGTGCTATGTGGATATTTTGGGCTCCACAGACGTCTGGAACGTGCCCCCACTCCTCCAGGATGTCGCCAAAACTAAGCATGTCATGAGCAGAGCCAGCTGGAGCTGGGGGTCAGACTAGATGGTCCAGGAGGCTCCCCCGACTCACTCTAAGTTTGGCCCTTGGGGTTAAGAGGGTACCTGCTCTGGGAAGCCTGCGGCTTGGGTCTGTGGTGGTGTTGCTGGAGAAGGGAGACAAGCGCTTCTGCTCCTCAAGGCTACTCGAATTAGGACAAGACAAAAGCTGGCACCCCACTGAAGCGCAGGGTATCCGGAGGGCGCTGCGCAGGCCAAGGCCGCTGTCTGCATGCTTGACACGCCGTGCCCACTTTCCCTGCCCCACCCATCTTCCTGCCTCGCACCAGATCGGCCGAGATCTCATCTCGCCCATCTCAGGCACGCAAACTGAAGCTGGCTGCTGGTCTTGCGTACGGCCCTGAAACAGAGGCAGCTCCGTCTTCGGTTCCTGCTGCGATGGCTTTTTGCCCTGGAGATGGAAAGCAGCATGGACCGTGCCATAATGGCACGATTGGGAGAATGTGGGGTTAGCCCCTCCTGGAGCTGAGATTTATCTGCAGTGGTGGGCCTCTTACCCGGTGCACAGAACTAATGGAAAGCTGCACAGCTGCTCTGAGCAAGGCAATTCTGTGTTTCAGAAGCACCTGAATACAGGCAAGTGGTAATCATCTGATGGAGCCAGGCATTAAAGGTCTTTTCTATGAGCCAAATGCAAAAAGGTTGATTTAAATGCTAGACCGGCTTATTTTGACAGGCTACAGGCGCCTGGTAATCGGGAACGGCTCAGGGTTCAAGCGATGAGCTGCAGGGCACTTGCTTCCTGAGCACCTGGCACTTGATACGTGCTCTGGAGCAGCCCAGACATCATGCCGGGAGGTGGGTTTTGCAAGCGTATTGTCCCTATTTATTAAAACATGAACAGCAGCGCAATCTAGCAGTGGTGCAATTAAGTTAATCTTCATGTCAGTTCACTGATTCCCATATGGGTCGTTCATAGGTATGAATTTCATTCCAGAGATGTTGATTTCTCCAAAAAATACGTGGTCCACACGGTCTTGGATGCTACTGAGACTAGTTAAGAAGAGCCGAGCGGTATCCTGGGCCCGTGCACTAGGCCATGTATGACCTAGGGAGGGGCGACCAGCCTCCGTTTCCGAATGCACTCCCAGATCCAGTCGGGGGAGACCTGCTTGGCCATGAGGTTCTCTTCCACATCCCCCATCACGTGTGTTGCGGAGGCAGTATCAAATTCTTGGACCAGGTCTCCGTCGTAGGCTATGAAGTACCGCCTAATTTTGCTGAAGCCCTCCACTGAAGGAGGCAGATACAGCTTCACCCCAGTGAATATGTCCAGCAGCATCTGTTGTTGGACAAACAGCAGAAAAACAAGGGAACGATAGGGATGTGAGGTTTTGCTTGCTTGTGAGATGCCCTGAAAAGGAGGAAAGGTTTAAGGGGCTCACATTAAGAGGGCAAAAGCCCCTGGTCTGGTTCACAGGTAACTGTAGTTGTGGTTGTGATTTTTTGAAATCGTGGCTTGTCATTGTCTCCAAGTCCCTCCATGCAACAAGACACAGAGACCATATGAAACCAGGTCTGTCTAGACGTGGGCTTTTTGTGTCTTAACCCAGAACCATGGTTTCTTTGTGCAGCTGGAGCAGCCCAGCAAAAGCAGCCAGAAGGTCAGAAGCAAAGGGGGAAAGAGGAACAAACCAGGATGAAAGAAAACAAGCCACTGTTCTGTTGGCTAGTCTGCAACACTATTCATGGCTAAAGCCACAAACTCGGATGACTACATCCGTTGCAGCCCTTACAGAGCAGGGAAAATGAGTGCACCATTCTGCATCCAGCTGAAATGCGATAATGGGGGACATTCTCAACAGAGGAGTCAAAAGGACATTTTTTTAAGGAGGAAGAAAGAGCAAGGAAGTGTCAAAAGCATAGGTGTATGTTTGCCCAGAGACTACTAGAATTTAAGGATGCAGTTCTACGCATATTGAAACAGCATAAAGTTTCTCTGGAAATGTTCGCTCTTTCGCTTGGGGCACACTGGGACTTGGTCGATAAATATGTAGGATAAAGAAAACCAGCAGCAAAGAAAACAGCCACACTTGAGACAGGATGAATGTCTGTACTTTAAAATGTTCTGTCCCTCAAAGTGGTTGATAACACCCCGCACATACTTGGGCAGTTTCTTAAAGTCTTCCAGCAGATTCCCCACCAGGCCAGTTCCGGGCAGCTCAGGAAGGAAGAATGGTGCTCTCAGGTAGGTTAAATGAGTTTATGGCACACGGTGCGGAAGAGAACTGGTCCAGCCAGCTTTTCCAGGTGACAAGTAAGACTAAGACAACCTGTTTGTTCCACGTGAGTCTTTTAATAGCTGCTTGCCGTGCTGGCACGCTGGAGACCGGGCTAGCGCTTGAATGCAGCCTGCCGCCCTCAGTGCCTGCCTCTGCACGAGAAAGTTACCTGCCCGCTATTGCTCGGATCTGCCACCTCTGCAAGAAAAACAGCCACTGCACTGAGGAGCTAGCCGCATCCAGTCCAGCACACTGCTGGATCAGGCCAAAGGCCTCTCTGGCACAGCCCTTGCGCGAGGGCCAGGCTGGCCAGGAAAGGCTGATCTAGTTCTACATTCCGCTTCCAGAAGCCGGACTCCTTCGCTCCACCGCGTCAGGCAACCTGAGCGAGACTGCCTTCTGAGTGAGCAGTTCCACTGGGTTTTCATGGCCAGACACCGCTGAACTGCCTCCCCTCCAAGGAGCTGCCAGAGGGAGAGTGTGTCCGTGACGCACGCTTCCCCAGCAAGATACTTCCATGTGTTGGTCTAAGGCAAAAGCAGGTGTTCCTCATGCTTGTGCTAGGGTGTATTTAATAAACACTAATTGTTTATTAACTAAAACAACTAACATTTATATGCCACTGGGCATGCTTGGACATCTCTAAGCAGTTCTTAGACTACAATATCCATCTGCCAAAAGCCAAAGATTATAGGGGACGTAATCTAAGGATCACACAAGGCTGCCCAGCCTTCTTCTAGCATCTCCACCCTAGTTTTTTAAAAACCCTACAAATCAGACTGCAAGATCTGATGACGCCTACAAAAGTAATGTTTGTGCACAGATGCCCAACATGGAAACAAGGGAGTTTTGTTCTCAGACTCTGCAGTATTTTGCAAGATCTGGGGCTGTCTCTTACCTTTCGCTTGTCTTCCTCCAGCTCAGCTGCTTTCCTCTTCTCTCCTCGCTTCTCCTCTGCTTTCTTCAGTGGGAATCTTTCAGCTGGTTTGCTGGCTAAAAAGATCTCAGCTTCAGTGATTTAGGATGCGCAGGGAGAAAAGGGTTGCTTTTGTAAACAACAATGGGCAACAAAAATGGTCGGAGCCAATCCCAGTCAAGAGGTTTGGCAAGAAAAAATGCTTTAAAATACTAAATAAAATATTTAATAGCACAATCCAATGTAGCAATTCCCAACTCTCCAAAGCTAGAGGATCACGGATGTCCTGCGCAGAGCAGAAGGCAGGCAGAAGCGAAGGCTCACAAGTGCTTCTCCATCCTGCAGAACTCGCAAGACGATTCCTCTGCATGCTGGGAGAGCCGGTCACTTGTAAAACCCCACCCACATGGGGATTTCTGCCCCCCTCCCCCCCCCCAGCGCTGGCCCCAGGTGCCCCTCCTGCCACCTCACCTTCAGGCTTCTTGGCCTTTGCAGGTGACTTGCTCGGGGGTCCCTTTGCAGCCTTGTGTGGGGTGGGCGGCCCACCCTGCCCCTCGTTCTCCCCACTGCTGCTGGGGGTGGAAGCGTCGTCCTCCGTGGCCGCCACGATCAAGTCGGACCGCTCTTTGGACAGCTGGTACAGCTTCTGCTCCCAGAGAAATTCCGGCTGAAATGGCCTCGCAGCCAGTGGGAGCACCCAGCCCTTCCTTCCTCGTGGCCCCTGTCCAGGGATGCAAGGGGCCACCCTCTGCCATGGTCCCCGGAGTGCTTGTCCCCGTCCTGGCACGCTTCAGACTACAGTTCCCATCATTCCTGGCCAGTCAACCTGGCAACAAGCAGTTCTCAGAGGGCTGGGGATCATCCAGCACCCACAACCAGGCGCCTGCCGGGTGCTCTGGACTACCACCACCACAATCCCTGGCTACTGACTCTGCTTGGGGCTTATGGGAGCTGTGGCTCAAAACCGGCTAGGCTGCTTGTCTATCTTTGCCACCCAAGGCAAGCCAAGCGGCAGCAGATTCTTGGGGGAGAGCGGCACACTTCATTTGCTGCCCCGAGCAGTCTTCTCTCCCCCACTCCATGTGTGGGTCCTGGGTTTCCAAATTGTACTTTCACTGGGGCTGCTGTTAAGCACTGACGGGGTTTATCCGGCCCATTTATCTCCTGCTAAACATTTGAAAGATCCCTAACAGCTGAGCATGGGCTGTTGTCGAGATGTGCATCATCACGCCGCCTGAATGCAACCGAGAGACACACTCTCGGGTCACAAGTTGTGGGCTCCCTTCATGGGTTAGGATAAAGAGCCACAAAGCAGGAGAACTGGAAGGGGCTGGTGAGGCCATTAGGGCGACCTGCCTGCTCAAGGCAGGCCTCCACGTTCAGGCATTCCCGACGGATGGCTGTCCAGCCAGGAGAAGGGCCACACGCCCGTTCCCTGCTCCGGAAGCCCCTTTCTGCTGGAAGCGAGGAGCGGGTGATGCCCGCTGCAACCAGGATGCCAGAAGTGGCCAACTCACCCTGAGCTGTGGGAGGGTGGTGGCCGTTGTCCAGTCTTTGTCGTCTCGGATGCGCGTGCAGCGGGGGAAGCGGATGGAGATCCCGTCGGCGGTGTGGGCCTCTGCTTTGGAGAACTCGGCACCTGTGATCTCCCACACTGGCGCAGCCTAAGGAAAGGTTCAGCCAGCTCAGTGCGAGCCAGTTGCTGAATGCCAGGTGGTCAGACTGGCGGAGTCCTGAAGCTGGAATGGGATTTGGTGTTTTGGCAACCCCGGCCGCCGTTTTTGTGCCTCTCAAACGTTTTAGAGAAAGCTTCTAGTCCTCATGGCTACAAGGATGAGCTTGGAAGTCGATGCACATCAGTTAAACCGGGCGCTGGTGCTTTGGATTGTTTAGCACACAAATCCAGCCTCACTCTGCAGGCTTTCCCCCTGCTCCAGATCTTCCCGTGTGGACGTCTCCTACTGGCAGGGTCAGAAGATCTGAGAGGGGCCGCGGAGCCGTGTGGGGCTCCTTGAAGACAGCTCAGCAGCTGCAGCTTGTGCAAACTGGCGACCAGACGGTTAGCAATCCTGGCCTGCCTGCGCCACATGCCTGGATGCTTCCCAGCCCAATTCAAGGCGCCAGGCTCAGGACTGCCCACAAAAACCTGCCACCCGCCGTGCGAGCACCGCCTGAGGCCCTTTGCAGGAAGCCTGGAAGCCAGCAAGAGGAAGAGGGCCTTCCGGCGGTGGCCCCCAGCCGTGCAGTGCGCTTCCAGGGAGGCACGCCTGCTGCCAACAGTGCCCTCTCTCAGATGTCGGCTCCGGATTTTCGTTCACGCTCAAGTATTACACGGAATTTTAGCAGGCCTTGGGATTTTTGTTGGCTTTGAAGTGGTTTGTATTTCTGCATGTGACTTGTCTGTATTCTATTACATTCTTTTTTAATGGTTTTTATCTTAGCAAACCACCCAGAGGGCTCTGGCTATGGTGGACAATACAGAAAATTAACCAATGAATGAAGAAGCACAAGCGTGTATGGATTAAGCTGCGCTAGGGCCTGCTCAGGAAAGACCTGCTCCAGTTCCACGTCTGCTTCGCTTCAGCATCCCGCAGCAGCAGGGACGCCCAGACTGCATATGGCACCCCCCGCCCCCACCCCATGGGAGAGCCCGGTGCTAGTCCCAGCAGCTTCGCGGCAGAGGTATTCCTCCTGCACACCTGGTGGCTTACCTTTGGGTCTGGAACAATGAAGTCTGGGTAGTAATTCTTGTTTATCTTAAGCCATCCTGGAATTTTACTGGGATCCTAGGAAGGAGGCAGAGAGCTACTGTCAGGGCAGGCTGGCGGCATGGCATCTCTGTTGCGTACCCCGGACTACCGAGCAGTCGCTCAAGCCAGAACTGGTCCCAAAACACCCGAGGACCTGTGGGGGGACAGCCTGCTGCCCTCGAGCAGCCAAGCGTCTCAGCCCTTTGGCCAGGCCCGAAGGCCCCTTCGCAGCGCTGGGGATCCGGGGCAGCCACAGCCTTCAGGGGTCTGAACCAGTGGCCTTCCGAGAGCTGGGCAGGGGCCCCAGCCACTCACCTGGCCAGGGCCAGCCTTCAATCAGGGCCAGCCAACGCAGCACTGGGCACAACCTCCACAGTCCCCAACCCCTGGCGTTGATGATTTTTACATAAATCTTATACTATTGTATTGCATATATACTGCCTAAATATATATTCCTGTGGCTTTACTTTTATATGCCACTGTAAGAAGACTGTATTCTTCAAGGTGACTGAAGAATAATTTCAAGTAGGCACCTTTCCCAACCGCAGCTCTGATCAACTTGTTTCCTCCACCTTCACGCAAAGTTTGGTGGGGGCAGAAACCAGCGGGAAGGTCCCGCAGCGGCACCCCCTTGGCTGCAGGATGACACCCCAGGCAGCTCACCAGGTTCTCCTCCTCTCCATCTGATCCTCACACCAAACCCCGCCCAGTGGTCCTCGCCTGGAGTCCGTCGACTGAGGTACCACATGGTTTGGCCCCCAGAGCTGCGCTTGATTCCTCGCAAGAGGAAAACAGCAGGGTATGGATGTGACCCTCAGCAGGAAACAGCGAGGCCCACTCCTGCACTCACTCAGAGCGGATGCCGTGTGGGCATGCGCTCCTGCCTGTAATGCTGCTGCAATGCATTATTTATTATGTGACACAATGGTTAAAAAGCCCTTGAGGAATAAATAAATACATAAATAGCAACCCCTCGTGCTAAGAAGGGAGAGGACCGGGCAGCTCTGGAAGCAAAGGGAGGGGCGAGCCTCTGGTTCGAGTCCCCACTTGGCCAGGAGGCGCGCAGGGCGACCTTGGAACTGCTTCTGTATCAGCCTAACCTACCTTGCAGGGTTGCTGTGAGGACTAAAAGGAAAGGAGGAGAATCATGCATGCTGCCTTGGGCTCCTTGGAGGGAAAAAAGGAAGGACAAATAAAATGAGCACCCCATCCCGTATGTGTTTAGAGAGAAAAATCCTACAACTCCCAGCAGGCTCCCTGGCTCGCCATGGAGTGTGGAAAGCTGTAAGGTTTCAGGGCAGTTTCTGGCCGAGTCACACGCGACGGAGCCTCAAGTGACCGATCTGCTGCTGATCTCCTCACCTTGCTGATTTTCACCATGTCCAGTTCCTTCTGCAGCCGGGCGAGGGTGGCGTCGTCGTGCCCCCCAGAGCATTTGGTCACGGTGCACCACCTCTGGCTGTCGGGATCATAGCAGCCCATGAGAAAGATGGACATCATCCCGCCTGGAGGGGGAACAGAGAGGTTTGCGGCTCTTGAGAATTTTCTACCAGATGTGTCATGCCGTCTGTCTAGATTGGCCTTTCCAAACCTGGTGCCCACTGAGGGTTCGAGAGGAACACCCATCAGCCCCAGCCAGCGGTCAGCAAAGTTGCAAAGGGTCTCCCGACCTTTGCAACTGGCAGACCCCAGGTTGGGGAACTCTGCCCCAGGGGAATTAGCAGGCGGGCTTCCTCCAGGGAGGTCCAGGCCCTGTACACTGCCCCCTCTGCTCTGCTTTCCCCCCCGCAACCACCCTAGGGGGGAGGGCCAAGGCTACCCCCGAGGACCCTTTGCTCTGACGATCCCCACAGGCATTTCTGCAGGTGGGCCACCCTCTTCACGCCCCACCCACACGCTGCCTCCCTCGGCTGCTTGCGCGTGCCACGGCCCTGTGCCAGCCTTTCAGACACCTCCGGCCTCCATCAGGCAGGCAGGCCTGGCAGAAACGGCAGCCTCGTGGGGCTGCGGGGGAACTGACACATGCCACCCCCAGGAAGAGCTGTTATCACCTGCCCGGGCCAAACAGCTCCTTCCCAGCCATCTCGCTTAGGCGAGCTCATGGGCAGAACACAAAAGGTTCGACACTTTCCGGTGGGACTGGGTGAGACCCCTGCGTGAAATCCCGGGGACTCCCTGCCATCGGGAGCAGGGAGGGAGCTCTTCTCAGCCAGAGGGCTGATTTCCACGTAGGGAAGCGCTCAGAGGCCCTATTCCGCTGGTGAGTGGGGCCCAAGCCACAATGATGGTGATCCAGAAATGTAAAGAATTCTGCATCACGCAGCTTAAACCAATGTTCATCAGTAACAGAGCTTCAGAAGAGGTATTCTGAGTGTGGAAATCGTCATTATGGGGGACTGCAATTTCCCTGAGCCAAGCATGGCCCCTTTAAGAGATTCCTGGCAGGTGTTGCTGAGAACGTCCTCCGGCAGAAAGGAGGAGGAGGAATGAGAGGTGCAGCTTTACTCAACCTGATCCTAAGCAACGGGGAAGACCTTGTGGACCAAGTGGCAGCTACAGGAACTCTGGGGGAACGTGACTGTGCCTCACCAGAATTCTCAATCATGAGGGAAACTAAAACTGAATGTAGCCAAATGTGTACCCTGGATCTTTAAAAAGCCAACCTTAACAAATTCATGGTAGGCAAAGGCCCATGGCAAGCTGCTCTCACCTGGGATACGGCGACTGCCGAGGTTCCGAATCGATACCCAGAGAGCCCTCCAGTGACCGGCGTGTTACTTCCAGAGACTCACCTTTGCTGCCTTGCCCATAGAATGCCCCCAACACCACCAGGTCGGCCGTGTCGGCCATTGCTCCCTCGTTCAGGTAATCTTTTTTCACTTTGAGCCAGTGGCGTTTTCCTGGCTCGTAGGTGCTCTGTGCAAACAAACAGGGAGGAGGAGAGAAGCATCAAAAAGGGTGTCAGTCCAGCTTCCTCTGCCTGCAGCACGGCGTGTCCACAGCCAGGCAGCCCCATGAAAACAAAACCAAAGGTCCTCCAGCTGCCAGTCCCGATGCTTCATGCACACGCACACACAAAGGGCACGGCCAGGGCTTGCTACCGTGCTGCGGCAGGAGGGGTGGGTGCGGCCAGAATCGCTAGCTGATTTTTTTCCATTTCCACAGCCATGTGGAGCAAGCGAGCACCTCAAAAAAAAACAACAGAAACCTGCTTGCCTTTATGTCTTTCAGCACCAAACCCTCCAGCCCTTCACGGATGACCCGGTTGATCATATCGGCGAGGTCTGAAGCTTTCTGAAAGAGAGAGGAGATCACCAGGTTAGCAACAGAAGGGCCGAGATTCAGGTCCAGCCGAGGATTTCATCTGCGGCAGCCCGAGGAAGGTTCACAGAGTGCAAATAAATGGGTTTCTATGGGCCACGGGGGAACAGCGTCACTTCCCCAGACCAGAAACTTCCATTTCGTCTCGACCCGGCTGCACTGCCGGGTCAGCCAGGAATCCCAGACGGGGGGCTCTGGGTTGCATGGAAGGCTGTTGGAGGCGCCTTCCGCACAGCCCACTGCGGACACACACGTGTGCCCTGCGGCCCGAGCATCGGGGCTGACACGGCTGAGGGCCCACCCCCCAGTGGGGGCCATGGAGAGAAGCCAAGGTGCTCCCCCCGCAACCTGCTTCTTCAGTCCGTCTCGCTCTGCCTCAAACAACAGACCCGCTGAGACGGAAGGGCGGCAGGTGCTGCGGTGACCGTGGTGCGAGGAGAGGCTGAGGAGCAGGGGCAGCCGGGCGCAGTGGGAGCACAATGGGCGGGAAGAGGCCCTCAGCAGCGTGGGGCCCACACTGCCCCATGGGTTCGGTAAACCGGGCAGGCGAACACCGATGCCTGGGACTCACCGCTCGGGCCTCGTGTCCAGCTGCAAGCAGCTCTCCAGGGCCGCAGCGGAGAGAAAGGCCCGTCCCCAAAGCTTTTTGCTCCTTTCGGCTGGAGACCCAGGACCGTCGGCAGCAAAGCAGACACGCCCCCAGAGGCCTTATTCTGAGCCCAATGAGGGGTCTCGCTGGCAGAGGGTCAGCAGCAGCCCACCCACCCTTTCCCCAGCTCTGCCATGCAAGATGCCCCTCTTAACAGGGGATGCCAGGAACTTCGCCCCCCTCCCTGGCCCCTCCTGTCCTGCTGCTTCTCCATCGACCGGCGGCTAAGCACGGCTGAGCTTACGCTGGGCAGGCCAGCCCGGATGCGGGGCCTGGGAGCCGCACCCTCGCCCCGCTCTGTCACCACGGCAGGAGGACACGGCCACCCCAACAGCCCCAAGCACATCCTTCCGTGGGGGGGGGGGGGCAAGGGCGTGCAGCCCTCCACCCGGACAGCGGCCAGCTCCTCTGAGCCACCCCGGAGCCGGCCGAACATGGCACCCACCGTGACGTGCTTCATCTCGGAGAAGAGGATCCGGTTCGGGATTTCCACCATGTTGTCGTGGAGGAACTTGCGGCGCTCACAGAGAGGCCTAGGGAAAGGGACAGAGAGTGGGGGGGGGGGGGGGAGAACCCCTGAGCGGGCTCCTGAGGCAGCTCTGCCCTGTGGAGAAGCTGCAAGGCCGTCCTCCGTGCCTCGGTGCCCTCCCTGCAGTCTGACACATCGGAAGGGAGGGAGGGAGGGAGGGGCCGGGCAAGGCTGCCCCCAGAGGCTTCCTGGGGCCTCCGTGCCCTGCCATTCCCTTTCCCACCCAGGCTCGGAATCCATGCGATGCGGCCTGGGATGCAGCGACCGCCCAGGCCTGGCCTGCCCAGTCGTGGCAAGTGTTGAACAGGCGGTGTCGGGCGGGCCACCTCGTGCCGATGCAACACCCCGCGCCCCTCCGCTAGCTCCGATCCGCAAAACTGCTCTAATCCCATCGAGCCGCCCCCTCTGGTCAGACCGGACAAAGGGGGCATTCCGTTGCATCACGCGGCCTCTTTCGGGAGAGCGAGCCTGCCCAGGGTGGGGTTTGCCCCCTTCCCTTCTGCCGCTTCCTGTGCCCCACCCGGAGCCGAAACACGCTGTTTGAGCGGACTCTGGGTCTCGCCCAGAGCTTGGCCTGCCCATCTCCACCCCGCCTGGCCCTCGCCATGTATTCTACTCGACTCTGTGCTGGGCAGACCTCACCCTGAGCACCAGGTTTTGGACACGTGTTGAGGAGTCGGATAAAATGGAATGAGTTCAGAGAAGGGCAGCGGAGATGATCTGGAGACTAGAACGGCCACAGGAAGAAGGATGGAAGGCAATGGGGACACTGCCCCGAGAAGACTCAACCGCCTCAACGGAAGCCATGCTGAGCAGGGCCGCAGCCAGACGACTGCCAGACAGGGAATGCCAGGCCCGAGTTCCAGGAAGGCAGCACGGGAGACGTTTGCTGGGGCTGAGCGCAGCCGAGTAAGGGAGCTCCCTCGGGGGGAAGGGGCGCACCTCTGCCCGCAGAGGCACTCCAGCAGTGGGCAGCCGTCCCCCGGCCGCTGGACGCAAGGCCTGCACCGAGCAGGGAAGGACACCGCAGCCCCTCCGGCTCGAGGGATCCAGGGTTCTTGGAGCGTCTGGGGCCTCGGTCAGGCTGGGCTTTGCCGGCAGCGCTCCTCCTGCTCGGTGTGAACGTACAGGTCCAGGCCACGGGGACCTCGCAGCTCCTTGCCGGGCTGGGGAAGGATGCCGCCGTGGCTTGCGACCCCCACATTCTCAGTGCTCCGCCTGGCACCCTGCGGGGCAGGCGGACACACGTGCACACGCACGGCAGCGCCCCCACCTGTCCATCAGGCTGACGTCGTTGAAGTAGATGCAGTCAAAGACGAAGAGGCAGACATTGGCGTCCTGGAAGGCGGCTTTCTGCAAGGGGACACACGGAAGCCACTGCACTCGGTGCTCGGCAACGGGAAAGCGGGGTGGGCTCTCCGTGGGGATGAGCGAGGAGTCGAGCTGCGGGGCAGAGCCTGGCCCCAGTGAAAAACCCAAGCACATGAGCAGAGCCTCAGGTCCGGGGTCAAACCCAGCCCTGCAAAGGGTCCCCGACCCCCGTCGGCCGATCGCCAGCTGGTTGGAGGTCTCCAGGCTGCTGAGCACATTTTGTTTAAAGGCCGAGCTGCTTCACCAAAGGCTGAGCTACCGGCAAACAAACCTGAATGAGACCTAATGGATGGCGGCATTTGGCGGTTTGGGCCCCCAAGAGCCTCTCAGAAGTGCAATCTGGCCCTCTGGCAGGAACAAGTTTGGAGCCTGCCTTAAAGTGAGACATCACCATGATGTGTTCGCCCTTCTGGCCACTGCTTCACCAGGAGCCATTGCCACCCATGTGGGCGGCCTTTCATGGCATGGCGGAGACGGCAGCTGCCACGCCTGGGCACTCAGGGCCCACGTCAACGAAGCCGGGCCGGCTGAGCGAGGGCCTGATTCAGCGCAAGGTGGCTTCTTTCTGCCCAGCGGGGTCCCTTCGCTCCCACAGCAGCCCACCATGTGCCCCAGGCGAGCCACCAAACGGGCACAAAGGTAGGGGGCCTCTGGCATCTGCTGCTAGTTCTCCGGCCTGGTCCAACCCTCTTCCTCCACG
This sequence comes from Varanus komodoensis, assembly GCF_004798865.1. NCBI lineage: Eukaryota > Metazoa > Chordata > Lepidosauria > Squamata > Varanidae > Varanus > Varanus komodoensis. The sequence goes on along the minus strand of NW_025336495.1, from coordinate 1,886,833 downwards.
TGCTCGCCAAACCCTCTTTCCACCACCTGACCCTGCGGCCATCACATCCTTAACGAGCGACTGCGTGACAACGAAAGTCTTTCTGTCTATTCCTCTCTCTCAGGCAGGAGACCCCCCTCCTAGCTACTTTCTTCACAGCATGCAAGGGCAGGCAACTTGGCGCCCTGCAGATATCTTGGACTACAATTCCCATCAGCCTTGTTGTGACAGGCCATGCAGGCTGGGGCCGGTAAGAGTTGCAGTCCAACACATCTTAGGGGGTGCCAGATCGGGGGAAGCCTGGGCCAATCCAGGGCGAGCACCCGTGTGGGGCCACGGGCTCACCCGCAATTGGAGGGCCTGCTTGGGCACCTCCACCTCGCGGCTGCCACGGGAGGCGTGGCAAAGGATGCGGGATGCCCAGGCGAGCGAGGAGAGGGCAGAGGCGGTGGCTGATGCCCAGAAGACCAAGCAGCTCCTCCGCGCCTGGCGTTTCCAGCCCCAACGGAAGCCTGTTTTGCAGCCATCTCGGCTGCCACGAGGGGCTCCTTAAAGGAATTTGGGAGGGCCAGGAAAACACCCGACCAGGAGGGGAGAAGGATGGCTGCACCTACCTTATGCACCCCAAGCGTCCCGAAAGGCAGCGGCTTGCTGCTTCTGGTGTCGATCAGCAAGACTTCGGCATCCAGGATCATGCTGTGTCCTCCCGGGAAAGCCCTGGGGATGAAGTCCTTGAAGTGGGCTACCTGGTATGGAAAACCACACACACGGCTCCTGATGACGCCCGCGGGCTTCCCGCCTTATCCCCTCTTTGCGAGGAGCTCCCCTTCCTCTCATTTCTGAATGTTTGCTTGCTCCCCAACGGAGCAGCTCCCCACCAGAAACGATGGCAGCAGCAGCAAAGCAGCAAGCCAAGCCGTGGGCACAGCAGCCAAACCCCGTGAGTCCCAGAGCGCGAGCTGGGAAGCGGGCGAGCCACGCGGAGAGCAAAAGGGGGCGCCTGGACGGCTCGGGCGGCTCCCAGCACGCCTCAGGCATGGGCTTCTCTGCTGCCCAGCCGCAAAGGGCTGCAGGGCCTCTTCCTGTCCGCACGTGCCCAGGACGGCTTCCTGAAGGCCTCGGGAGGGAGGGCGGGAGGGGGCCTCAGGGCTCACCTTGTGGGGAAGGACGGACTTCAAGCTGCGGCTGAAATAGCTGAAGTGGTCGCCCTTCTTGTGCACCTGGACGCGCTCCCCGTCGTACTTGATCTCTGCGTACATCCCGTTGGGACACTTCCTCATGGCGAACTCAATCGACTTGCAGGCTTCAGCCTTAAGGAAGCAAAGAGGGAGCGGGGTGGTGGGGGGGAAATGCCCCACTTCAGAGCTTGCAAAATCTCCCGCTGCTCGACTAAGCCTGCCTAAGACAGGATGATCTCCTCTTCCTGTAGTGCCGCAAACTACAGCTTGCACCGTCTCCCGCCAGCACTGCCGCTGGCTCAGGATGATGGGGGTTGCAGTGCAACAACCCTGGAGGACAGCAGTTTTTGGAAGGCCATCTGAAAAGTAATTTTAAGTCAATACCAAGCAGGGAGGCACAGGTTCCCTTCCACCCGGATTCTGCAGGCTGCTGGGCATCATTTGCTCAGCCATCTGCTCCCTGATGGGACCTGATTTTTCTATTTGATTGTAAATCTGTGCTTGTGGGAAGCCTCTCTGAAAGTAAAGAACCAGTCTGCATGATTTGGAAAAAGCTGAATGGCTGCAGAATTTACAGAAATGCTACCTGTCTGAATTGCCTGCGTATTTCTCCAACATCTCTAATACCAAGGACAGATCTGGGGGCAGGGGGAGAAGGGTGAAGACAACAACTCAAAGGGGATATAAAGTGTGTGTGAAAAGAGCAGTCTTTGCTAAGAGACCAAAGGCTGCCAGATGCAGCCAGGCAAGCTGGTTGGAGGCAGCTCTAAAATCTGGGGGCTGCAGCTGAGAAGGCCCTGTTGCCCAGCGGGGACGTGCTTACCAGCATGGGCTGCACGGGCGTCATCAGCGAGGCCTGAACACTGAGGGTTCTCTTCAGGCCTGGCACCTTCTGGGCTTCCTGCTGGTTCCGCAGCACCCTCTCCACCACGTCATGGAGGTTGCGGGACGCTTTGAAGGCCTCGTAAGCATTGGGGTCTAAAGCGTCTAGCCTGGGCAGGAGGAAAACACAAGGGAACATTCTTTAAAACAGGTAATTGCCTCCACCCATTGCAAGCCCCATCATCCTTCGCTGCTGACCATGCTGGCTGGGGTTCAGGGGAACCGACACCCATCCCCACCGGGATTGATTCTCTGGTTGGGAAAAACTGGTTTAAGGCATGCCGGAGTGGTGGCCCCTTCCTGAAGAGCAGCAGGAGGCTCCAGCAAGTACGTTCCACCTGCTTTTCGAGAAGAAGCTCCTTCAATCCCTCTCCAAACTGTCAAAATAATTAACACCCCCGTAATGCGAAGACCAGACCAAAGGGCCCTTCCGTCCAGCTTCGGTATCCCAAAGTGGCTGGAGAGATGCTGCGGGGAAACCCACCAGCCCAATACGAGGAGATGCCACAACAAGGCAGCACGAGGCGGTTCCGTCAGCCGTCAAATGGCTCTCACTGCCACGCGCTACGAGCAGGGTCCTGCTTCAGGGAGCGCCCGTGGGGAGAGGAGCGTGAAGATCGGCGCGTGGGGCCTGGAGCAGGGGAAGTGGCGCAGCACTGCACGCTCCACGCATCCCCGGGAGGGATCGGGCCGTGCGCATGCCCTCTGCTGGGAGGAGGCCCCGCAGGGCAGCCTCAGTGCTGCGCCCGGAGCCAGCTGCCGCCCCGGGCCAAGCCCAAAGGCAGCCGCGTCCTCCGGTTCCGACACCGCCAATGCCCGAGCCTCTCTGGCGAGGCCGGCACAGCTGAGGAGAGACCATGCCTGGCGGCGGAAGCTGCCGGAGGTACGGGCCCAAGGGTGGGCAGGATCCGGCTGCCGAAAGGCCGCAGTGGGCAGCGACAGGAAGCTGCCCGCACGAGTGACGTGTGGGTCGAGCACGGGCTGCCCCGCCGCCGTGGGGGCCTGCTGAAATGCGGGCTCGTCTGACCCCAGACGTGGCCGCACCTGTGATCCGCTGCCCGCGAACAAGGCACGGCTCACGAGCGGACTCCCTCCCTCCACGGGCTGCTTGTGCTGAACGAGGTGCGGCCACTCGGCGCAGCTGGGCTGGGACAGCACCGCCCTCCGCGTGGCGGGGACCACGTGCCCTTCAGCCACAGCCCTGGAGTTGCCGGTGCCCATGTCCGGACCGCTCCCTCACGGCTTCGCCTGGCCTCCTTCAAGCAGCCCGACCGGGTGCCCCCTCCACCTGTGGTGGCAGGGAAGCGCCAGAAACTAATGGGCAAAGGAAGCCCTGAATGTTGAGGCCAGGGGTTTTCTTAATAAGGTACTATCAGGTTTTGGGGGCTACAACCCCCTTCATTTGATGCTGCAAACAGAACTGGAGGCTTTGAGTTGGAAAAGGCAGGAAGCAGCTCAAGGCCTGTTTAGACAGAAAAGGGGCTGGGCAGGGGAGTTGTAGGCCTTTCTGCTTTCTAAGTGTGTACCAGATTGTACCCTTAAACACATATTTAGTTATTCTGGGAATTCTTCTCATCTGTAGCAGTTCTATGGTCCTCTATACCTAATTTTTAGCAACAATTTTAGAACCAAGAGGAAAAGGGACACACCTCTCTAGTGATTTTAGTTGTTTTTCTATGTACATAGTTTTAAATGTTTTATATTTTATTTTAATGCTTTTTTTGGTAAACTGCTCAGATTTTTGGAATTGGGCAATATAGAAATGTATTACATTCTCAGAGGCTGTGTTACAAAAGCTGCTCCCAAGATACACATGGGGGTTTTTTTACATCGATGTTTTCAGCATTTGGCATTCAGTATGGAAATGCCTCCTTGCTTACACGAAACTTACACATGTTTTGCACCGGCGTTCATTTTCAGATCGTGTTTAATCAGCCTGATGATGCATTTCAAGTCATTGCCGGTGCACCTGAAAAGAAAGAGGCTATTTATATGGAGGACCAGGGCCCAAAGGACATCTTCCCATGAAATCAGATAAACCAGTAAACAAAGTAAACCAGCGCCAAATCAAGTAAACCAGTAAACAAACAAACAAACAAACAAACGGCAAGAATTGGGCTTGATGAACTGCTGCCTTTGCCAACCTGGCAGGCCAACACACCTGGGGAGCACCAGGTGGAGCCAGACAGAGCTGGAAGGTTTGTCCTGCAAGGAAATGCATTGCACCGAACACCGGGAACAATTCCTCTGAAGTCCTCCTGTAGCTTTGCCCTCTCTGCACGGACGGCTTATGACAGACAGACAGAAAGAAGATGTGTCTGTCACCTAGTTACAAGCAGCTTTTTGGTTTCATCCCTACCAACGGCCAGGTTGTCTGTGGATAATGGGGACTGTATTAGGAAGGGGCCAGGATGGAGGAGGTTAGCCTAGCGGTTGGGCACACCAGGGATCATGGACTTCTGGGGTCAGCAGGCATCCTTGTGATTTTGAGAGCTCTCACAAAATGGCGGCCTTCGTGGGGAATGGGGAACCTGCCCGTTCTTAAAGGCACTGCCGCGGTGAGCACGGCTGGTTGCAAAGCTTTCCTTTCCCGGAAAGCCGACAGGAGGAAAGCAAAGCAAAGCAAAGCAAAGCAAAGTGACTAGGAAGGAACGAGAGAGCACAGGTGCGGGTTGGGCACTTTAATTTACAGCATGCAACCTTGCACTGAAGGAATCGAGATCAGGTGGGCAGGGAGTGCAGGGGGCATTCTGGGGGCACACAGTCATCCGCATCGGCATCTTTATGCCAGTCATTCCAAATCTGAGCAGGAGCAACACCTCTGTGTGAGAAAACAAAATGAATCAAGCCCCTGGCACTCTTGCCACACACCTTCAACACCTTAAAATGCGGCTCATCAGAAACTTCCCATTTTTCATTAAATTCTTTGGCATGTCATGAGTGGAGCTGGCGAGAGCAGGGGGTCAGACTAGATGGCCCTGGATGCCCCTTCTGACTAGCTCAGTTTCTCTGTTTCTATTTATAGAATTGGCTAATTTCACCGTAACTGCACACTCCCCTAGCTCTTTTTTCCTTCTTTGGTAGTTGGGCAGTCTTCTGCTTTCCGCTTTGATGGAACTGCAACTCTTGCTGCTGTTGTATTTAACAGCAACAACTCTAGCATGCTCTTCGGAAGATAATACTTCCAAAGTATAATATTTGACAGCATCAAAGGAAAATTTAGTTGAAGATTTTTTTTGCATTTCCATGTTTCTGTTTCCAAAATCTTCTAATTTTGGAATGTCCACCACAAATGGTTAAAAAGTCCCATCTACTTCTTTACATTATCCATAATCCATTTTCTGAACATCTCTCGGGGGTAACAGACCACCAATCCCCTGCCCCCATTTAATACCAGTTTTCTCTTGATGCTTGACTGGCTGTAAATTATATTTTATATTATATCCTTCATCCATAAGACATCCCATTAGCAGGTATTCCTTCTTCAAAATTCTGCATCCAACTTATCATACATGGTTTAACTTGTAAGTTTCAGTATCAAATTACAGCAATTGTTTATAGATTTGTCCCAACAGGTGGTCTTTTATGTTTAATCATAATTTCAAAATCCTTTGGATCTATCATGAACCTTTTCCTAGCTGTATTTCCTTTTCCATTCTTGAAACCAGCTGATAGAAATAAGTCATTGTATATTTTTCCCTTCATCTTTTCGTTCTTGTCAAGCTTGATTCGTCCTTGTTGGTCAACCTTGTCTCTGTGTGTTATAAAATCATTGTTCTTCCTTAAATATTTTCTATAATATGCTTCTATTGGAGGCATCACAGGAGAAATTGGAAGACTGATTCTTATTCTCATGGAATGCCAAATTTTTATTAAATCATCTCTACATTCATGGCTATTATTTGGTGTCAAATCTTTTGTAATAGATTCTTCAGTCCAAAAGTAATTACGTATTCCTTCTTCAAGGAAGCAATTTAATTGATATTCAAGAAAACCGAACTTGTCAAAATATCAGTGAGCTTCATCTTAATGCTAAAGATGGTATTTATAATTAGTTTGTAAAGACTGAACAATTACTTGGTTTAAAGACCTATATACTGGAATAATTTGCTTACTTGTCTTAATTAACATAGAAACAGAGCAAGTCAGAAGGGGCCTCCCAGCCATCTACTCTGTCCTCCGGCACCAGCCGGCTCCGCTCCTGACATGCCCACCGTGTGCATGTCCAGCCAATCTTTGAACACCCGCACCAATGGGGCCTCAACGACCTCTCGTGGAAGCCCATTTCATACCCTCGGGGTCCCAACTGTCAGGAAGTGCTTCCTGGCATATAAATGCAACCTTGATTCCCTGAGCTTCGCTCCCTTGGAGCGCATCCTGCCTTCCTCTGCAGGGGAGAACAGGTCTCTCCCCACCTCCGTGTGACACCCCCTCACATACCTGCATGTCGCCAACAGATCCCCTCTGAGTCTCCTCTTCTCCAGGCTGAAGAGACCCAGTTCCCTCAGTCTCGCCTCATACCCCATCCCCTGCAAACCGGCCACCAACCTTGTGGCCCTGCGCTGCACTGATTCCAACCTGGCTATATCCTTCCTGTAATGAGGGGCCCAAAACTGAGCACAATACTCCAATTGCGGGTGCACCAGAGTCGTACAGAGTGGTAGTAAAACCTCTTAATTAAGAACTGGTTGACTTAACTGTAGGCAGAAGAGATAGACATTTTTGCTTTTTTGTGAATTTTTCAGACGTCAATATTGTATACTGTATTTGTGTAATATCCCCGAGTATTCTTTTTCTTACATTTTTTTCTTTTCTCCTCTTCTATCTTACTCCTTTTTAATGAAAATAAGGAAAAAACGTGGCTTGAGTAACTTGGCTCTGCTAAATGTGATGACGGCACCAAGAAACGATGCACAAAGCAAGAACTGCTGCCAAGCAGCTGGCAGTCCTGCCTGCAGGACCCGGCAAGCAGTCAGAGGCACGAGCACGCCAGCAGTGTGTGCTTCAGAAAGGAATGTGGCAAGGCACCTGGCCGGGGCGTTCCGGAAGAAAACTGAAGCGAACATGCTAGACTTCAGAAACACGACCCTGGACGATGCCTTAAAGGAGGTCAGAAACATGCGTTGGTGCAGAATGCGGTGCTTCAGCTGTTAGTGAGGTCCACCCGTCCAGCCTATGCGAAGACCCTGGTGGCCTCCCTGTATGCTTCTGGAAACAAGGGGACGCTTTCTCCCATGCGAACTTGCTCAGGAGTCAAGGTTTGGCCCAGGCTCTGTCCAGCAGTGCGGACGGTAAGGCCCAAACAGGCAGAAAAGTTGATGGTTGGGAGCGGGGGAGAGTTCCTACTTCTTCTCCCGCTTTTCCCATGTTAAGCTGACTTACGAATTACCGCTTCTCTGGAAGCAAATGAGTATAGCTCCTGGCTCTATATATGTCACGGCACACTAAGCTCCGCTGTTGCTCCCCGGACTTCCCTTTTTTCTCACGACCAACCTTTTTGCCAGCTCTTGCAGCAGACTTTGCTGATCGTCCTCTTTGGAGAGTCTGGAGAGCCGCGCTAGGAACTCTTCGACTTCCTGGATCGTCAAAAGGCTCTTGGCCGCGGGAGGGCACGATTGGCTTTGCTCAAAAAAGAGCCGCACTGTCTCAGAAACATCACCCTGGCAAAAAGCAAAAACTGTGATCCACCGAGGACTGTGGACTGGCACGCTCACAGGTTGATGCTGCTAAGCATGAACCTCCGCTTTGGTTTCATTCATAGTAACGAAACCAGCCGTCTGTCTGCCTCTCCATCGCTGCCCCAGGGCCAAGATCCAAGCGGCTGAAACTTGGCAGGCATGCAAGTTTCTCCCTTGGCGTTTTCAAAATGCATTAATTGTGCTTATTTGACTATGTCCTTGGGGCTGAAGCCTGCAGCCTTCCTCAACCAGGCACAGTCCATGCAACGTGGGTAGACTACCAGGCTGAAGGGCAGAGTCGCAGGCCTGCCCTAGCACCGGCGCCACCGCAGGGCAGCCCCCCTCGAGGAAAGGGGCAGAGTCACCCCCAGGGACGGTGCCCGGGGTGGCAGGGGGCGCGTCACAGCAGGCAGCTCCAGGTGCCCAATGCTGCCTGCCATGCCAGCTTGTCCACAGCCTCTGGAAGAAGCCATTCCCACGCCCGCCCAGCTGGCCGTCTGACTGGCTGCCACCAATGGGAGACAAGCCTGGAACTGTGTCCTCCTTGGAAAAGGCCATCAAGGAAGTGGACGTGCCGGCAAGGCCCTCTCCGTGGCAGTTGTTCGCCTGCAGCGAAACAAGAGGACCCCTTGTGCTGCTTGGGAACCCAGGCAAGCGCTTCGCGGGGTGCAGGGGCCACAGGGAGCACAGCAAGCAAGAGACCGCCTGGAGCGCATGCAGAGGGCAAAGAGGAAGGGCTTTTTTCCTTCCAGAAGGTGCCATCGGCCATCTCCAATGGCAGCGCGCACATAAATGGAAGATGCACTGGCATTCACGCTCATATAGTGAGAAGCCCCACCACTCCCAGCATTGCTGGCTTCCTGCCTCAACATGCACGGGGCTGATGCCAGCACCTGCAGCCTCTGTACCGACCTGCTCCAAGTCACGGACCATGTCTTCCTGGCTGCAGCTGAATATCCTACTAAAGAGCTTGACGATCTGCTTGTCATTCAAGTTATAGACACTCTTAACGACTCCTGGCAGCAGCAGCTTCACGGTCAGGTAGAGGTCCCCACGAAAGGCGTCTGGAACAAGCCAAGACCTGCATCACGTGTGAGCAGACAGAGGCCACCCTTCCCTCCAGCACTGGGTCAAGCACACTCCTGGGCTGAGCACGGGCCGTTGTTCAAACGTGCATTTTCGTGCTGCCTGAGCAGCAAACCCACAGTGTGCAACCCAGCAACAAACCACGGGTTTCTTCATGGGTTGTTTGTGCTTCATGAGTCATGGCTTATTAGTGCAGTTGGGTTCAGCTAAATTTCTAACACCAGGCTGGCTGGAATACATTGAGCATTGTACGTCTCATTTCCATCTAAATGTGCAACCAAGTTGTTTATTTCCCTTCCTGTACAGAAACGCAGGCTTGGCCTATTTCTTTCTTCCCACTGAATTTCAGTAACCTGCTTTCAGCCACGTATTCCTAGCTGTTGAAACTGTTCTGAAAATACGCATCAATGGACCCAGTAAGAGTGAAGGTTTGCCATGTGCTGGTGGGTAAGAAGAAAGGCATCTGTGGTGCCAAGTCAAGCTCCATCTGTCAATACGCCCACAGCACGGACTCCTCTGGGGTTACCCTCCAATTTAAAGCAAAGGTCAACCATTTATTACTTTATGATCAAGCTGCACCCTTGAAAGCCTAGGCCAGTCTCCCCCAGCTTGTGCCCTCCAGGTGTGTTTGGCCACGCTCTGGGCACTGCAGGTCTTAGATCTGGCTGGAAAAGGCCAGGCCAGGGTTGCAGGGATATAGACACACAATACAATGCAAAACAATAAGGACAGGAGGAGGGAGAAAGACCAAAAACGTACCTCCATTGCTTCCCTTCTGCAGAAAGTCCTGGATAATCTGGGTTTTAACGTTGTAGCTGGGCTTATCTGCCACCATGGCGCACAGCTTCCTGAACTCCCGCAGCAGACAGTCCTTGTGCTTTGGGTCGCACTTCTCGGTGGACAAGCTTGGCTTGTGGGGCACGCTGGGGGCTGCGTCTTCTGAACTGCCAGGCTTTGCTGTACAAACAAAAGGAGGTCAGTGGAAGACGCCACTGGCTGAGGCCTTGCCCCAGGGCATTCCCTGCCAAACCAGTGCTCATTCCTGCTTCTGGCAACACAGTGGCCTGCAGACATCTGAGACCACAACTAGAAGGCAACAGATGGGGAAAAGGTGAGACAAGGGGCTCTGCTAGTCCTTCTCCCTGGGATTATTTTACTCTGAGTGTCAAGAATAATGTAAGGGAGTTCCTAGGAATTTTCCTTGCCCTGCCCTTGAGGCCCCATGTCCCTAAAAACAAGGCTCACAGAGGGAGCAGGCAAAACGAGAGAGCCTGGGTTTAAGAGAGAGAGAAACAGAAGGTAGTTTGTTTCCACGGGTTGAGGGAATGTGGCATCTCCAAAGCTGGTGACTCTCAGATGTTCCGGACAACAATTTCCAGCAATCCCTAATGTCTGAGGCTGGTGGGAGCTGAAGTCCAAAACATCTGGAGGGCACCAGGCTGGGGAAGGCTGCTGTAACAGAGGCTGGCTACAAACGCATTTTAAAAAGGAGGATGAGACAGACGGACCGATGCGGAGACTTAGCCAAGGCTGCTGCCTGCCCTGACTGAATGGATCCTTTGTGTATTCCCTTCACATCCGACCCACCGCTCACTCGGGCTGGATTCTCACCTCCACCCCCCTGCCCCATCACGACTGAGCTGAACCTGCAGCAAAATGTCACACGCAGTTTCTCACACACCTGTAAACCCTGAAAATTTCTTTGGTGATGGATCCGAAGGGGCCCCTGGCATCTTCTTGGGAGAGGTGATCTGTCCCCCAGGAGAAAGCTTTGCCTGGACGACCACCTTTTTCTTGGGCGTGCTCACAGCTTTCGAAGTCAGGTCTAGGAAAGTCAAGAGTTACATGGTCAGGACTGAAGGGCTGTGGGGCACACCTGGACTCCAGAAAGAGTTTTGTGGGCACCCAGCAGTGGGGGTCTCGGAACTGGTACCTGCCCTTTAGAAATCCCACCGTGTGCCATTTGGCCTCATGCAGCATGTGTCAGGTGCTTCCTGAAAGCACACCTGTTTTGTAGGCTTTTCCTCGCTTAAAGACCCATGTGGGGCTGTGGTTAGGAGAGAGGGGCTGGGACTCAGGCAATCTGCGTTCTGGTTCCCGCACAGCCATGGAGCACTCTGGGCGACTTGGGGCCAGTCACAGACTGAACGGGGTGCACTAAGAGGGAGGGGGAAGATCTTTAAAAATGGGGAGAGGCTGTCTTGTGTCCCAAGAAGGCTGATCCAGGGTCTGATCCCAGGCAAATGCTCTGAAAAGCCACCCCTGCCCCACAGCTCACCTGAGATGTGTTGGTTTACCAGCTCTTTTTCAGCATCCTGCAGTTCCTCCCAGCCTTCCAGGTCCATGATGTCCTCAATCTTCTTGGTCGTGGCCCGGGCCCTTTCCAGTTTCTCAAATATGCACTTGACGTGGTACCACTCCTTCATGTCTCCGCCGGACTCCGTGAACGGGTTGGGCACGACCTTGCCGATGCGCACCAGGCCCTTGAGGATCTTCTCCTTGCACTTCTTGCAGCCGGCCGTGCCGCGCTTGGCGTAGTCCACGCAGTAGCGCTGCTCTGCCATCGTGGAGGTGGGGCTCGGTGGCTCTGGGTGCGAGAGGTGCCGAAGCGGTGCAGAAGCCGAGCCACTGGCCCACGGCCAGCACCACCGGGCAGCCAAAGGCAGGGGAGCGCCTTTCCACAGCCAGGCGCACCCAGGAAAGGCCCTGTTGTTTCTGGCGCGGACGACAGGGTAAGCTTGAGTGACCAGTTTCTTCCTTCGGCCAAGGGCCCTGGCTACCTGAAGGAGCTGTGCCTCAGGAAGAAAATACATGCAGCTTTCCCAGTTTAATTGGCGCTGTGCAGGAGAGAAGAGCAAAAGGGGAAAGAGTTCAGTTCCACAGAAGGAAGCACTATTAGTCCATTGCACCAACCACGAGAAAGTGGAGGCAGCATGCCCTGAGTAACACTAGAAGGACCAAGACGTGCAGGGGCCATGACTCAACCAAAGTGCAGCAGTTGAACGCCAGCCTGGTGGTAAACAAGGAGGCCCAGAGTCATGGCCACGCACTCATTCATGAAGCGCTTTGGTCGCGTCACTGGGCCTCAGCTTAACCCACCTTGCGGAGTTCTTGTGCGACTAATTCTTAACTGATTTTTGAAATGCCCATGAATGCCAGCCACCGCAAGCACCATTTCCTTGGGGAAGAACAAGGCGCAGGTTGAATAAACCAGTGAGGTAGCTTTATTTTTTATTTGTTTATTTAAGATATTTGTATGCCGTCCTTTGCGAGAGCCTCAGGACGGCTTACACAAATAAAATAGATATACATAAAAGTATAACATAAATAAATTAACAACCCACTCTGGCTGCCATTAAAATATGATAATAAAATTCAATATTAAAACTTGTTAAAATATTGATTAAATAAAAAGGTCTTAACCTTAAGCTTTAAAGAGGCCCTGGGATGTGTCTCTTCCCCAAGTCAGTGCGCTGGACTTGGGAGGCCGTTTTCAGAGGGCAGTCCTGCCCCCGAAGGGCTCTCCGGCCCAAGCCCAGTCTAAAGCCAAAGAGCCCTCAAAGGGAAGCTGCCTGCCCGGTGAGCTCCTGGACAACCGACCCCAGAGCTGCACGACTGCTTCCTCTTCAGGCAGGCTGCTTAGTCCAGATAAGCAGAATAGTCATTTCCGTCCACATTACACCCATGCACTGAGGTTGGCATACGCAATAATGCAAACAGAGCATTCCTGGGGGACGCCCCCTCTTTCAAGGAAGGGGGTAACAGTGCACAAACACCCATTATCCTCTCCCCAACCCCAATCTGCAGCCTTGCAGTAGGATCCGTGTGTGTTTCCTCAGAAGGAAGCCCTACAAGGTTGCTCCCAAGTCACCAGGTCCAGCCTTTAAGCCTCTCTCTGACACACAAACTGTAAACACTAACCTGGCATCTTGCAGAAACTTTGGATTACAACCCCATCAGTCCCAGTGATCAGTAAACTGATGAGAGATTATGCAAATCTGAGTCCAACAAGGTTGCTCGCCACTGAGCTACAAAATAATTCAGCCCTGCTCCCTCCCAATAGACTATACCTATTAGCATGCTGGTGAGGGGGATGCTGGGAACTGGAGTCCAACACATTCAGGAGGCATCAGGTTGCCTACCTGCACCAGCTGCTGGGGAACATGGGCCAGAGAGCACTGTTGCATCCATGTCCCATGTGTGGGCAAGCCACTGTTGCAAAAGATTCGTGGTCTTTTGCGGTTTGTACAATCACAGCAACAAGGCGGCAGCAGAAGCTGCCTTGTACTGCCCGATCCTTCTGCACGCAAAGCAGGCGCTCTACACCAAGTCATGCCAAAAACCAGTAAGATTCTAGTCCTCATGCTTGTGAGTTAAGTACTGAATAGAGAAGACTACGAGCTGTCAAACAGTGAGCCAGGACTGTGGTCCACCTGTCCCAGTGTTTGACATGGACTAGCAGCAACGACTCTCCAGGGGTTGGAGCTGGGCTCCAGGGACTGAGCTTTCTGCGAGCGAGCAGGGCCTACAGCCTGAGCCCTGGCCCTAAAGGCGCGGCAAGGGACTAGTCCTCATGAGGGCAAGTCCCGGAGCGGTCGCAGCGGGACACAGCACGCGCGGTCGGTGCTGCCAGCGGCGGGGGGGGGCAGGCAGACGTGCCCCTCCCGGTGGGCCTGGGCGGGGCTCAGGGGACCAGCCTCGCGCGCCCTCCCGGCTCTCCTCCCCGCCCCTCCCCGCGGCCCAGGCCCTACCTCGGCCTCGCGCCCGGCCCTCCGCCGCGGCAGAGCCCCTCTCTCAATCCGGGTACGTCCCTCGCGCGAGCGACGCACGCGCAGTGGGAAGCGGCCACGCACGCACGTGCGACGGCCCCGCCCCGCCCCCGGCTCCGCCTTCGCCTTCCCAAGCCCCCCTACGCAGCGGGACCGGGGCGAAACCACGCCCTCTCCAGAGCGACCGTGCCCTGGGCAGGCCTCCGGCAACGTGGCGCCCTCGGGTGGGCCCGGTTCAGCATGCTGGGAGTTGGCGTCCGGCCCGCCCGGAGGGCCCTGAGCTGGGTTAGCGCGCCGTTTAGGCAGGGGCAACCCGCCACCCAGCAGGTATTGTGAACTCCAGCCCCTTAAGCCCACCCCTTGATTGGGGATGATGGGGGCTGTAGTCAAAAACTTCTCGAGGAGGCCGGGGCCCTGCCCCAGCTGTGGATTAGTTGCTTGTGTGCTGGAGAGAGGCTTCACTCCCGTTCCTGCTTGCTTGGGAGTGCCCGTCCCGTGGATCCACCGCGCGCTGCAGGTCGGGTCGGGGACAGGATGATGGGCACGCATGCAGCGCTGCTCCCGGGCTTGTAGCCAGGCCCCAGAAAGTACCTTCTGAAGGTCTAACCTTGCAGAGGTCTAAGTTGGGGCCACTCCTACATGGCATCCTGCAGATTCCTGCTAAGAATTCCTGCAGGGGAAGAAGCGCATGGACAGGATGCGTAATCAGAGGTGCATGTGAAGGTGACTTCCATACGTCCATCGACGAGGGGAAATAGCGCTGCGTGGGCGGCGGGAAGCATTGCCGTGCCTTTCGAGAGAGAGCAAGAAATAAAACAGGGCAGGGGAGAGGATCCCGCCCAAGTTTGTGTAACAAACAATCCTTAAAAGAAACGTTACACAGGACGGATCCTGCTTCCTCCCCTCTAAAAAGCCGGCCCGTGGCTTGCAATTTGAACACATGCAAACATCCCACTTCCAATAGCAAAGCAATAGGGCACGGCCCTGTTTTCCTTCTTGCAGGGTGGCCAAATGCCCATTTTAGAGAGGATAGTCCTGCATCTGAAGGTGCCCGCTTTTGTAAGGGCTCTCTAATCCAAATCTGGTTTAGGGGGCAGTTCTAGGAATGCTTAGACAGAAAGAAACCCTTTGACTCCCATGCTCAGACCGCACTTCCTGTCTAAACATGCACAGGACTGAAGCCTTCAAGGCAGTGAGCCCTGTGAAGGGACAGTGTGGACCGTGCAGTCTTCTTTTCCAACACCATAGAGTATGCTGTATTCGTATTCCAAGGATTTTCATCTTTCAAAAATTCCCATCTAGATGTTCTTAATTTCCACCTGGATATCAAAATGTCATGTGTTTTTAAAGCTATGCACAAGTGCCCCCCCTCTGCATGGGGTTTTCCCGAATTTCCCTTCTGTTTGTTACAAGGGGAGAGAAATGGGCATTCGGGCAGGAATAGGTGCTGGGCCAGAGAAGGAGGATCATCGGGGGGCTGCAGGACTTTCATCCAGACACGCATCCTTTCCTTCGACACTGGGATCACCTCGTGCACATGGAATTCTCTGCAGGCAAAGTGGAAGCCTCTCCATCACCAGCGGAAGTCGGAGGGCCATCGCTACCGAATCCTAAACACACCCCATAAGCAACATCACGGAGATTCAACCCTGACGGGCACAAAGAAAAGGAACAATGATTATGTGTTATTTTTCTGCAGTCTTCTTCAAAATCGTGGCAGATTCATCATCCTTATAAATAGTTGCCCGTCACCCTTCCCTTGAATTTGAAATCGTTGGCTGTTTGGAAGCTTAACAATAGAAAATGTTTTTCATACCTGCCTCAATTGTGTGTCTACTTCCAAAAGTGGTCGGCTGCAGGTATTACTCTTTACCATTACTTTGGCTGCCTTCAAAAGCATCTGCAAAATTACCTGGAGAGGAAATCTTAAATATCCGCTATTGGACATTCGGACCTGATGTTTGGAGGGAGCTGCTTGGATCCGCTTTGACAGCTCCCACATTTCCTAACTTTCCCTTGCTATTTCCTGTGGAAACGTTGGCTAAAAGCTTTTCTGGTTTGTAGTTTTGTGGAAAAGAAGTTTAAAATTAATATCCTAGAATCATAGAATAGAATCATAATATGTTCTCCTTTTCCTCCTCCCAGAAATTTCTTTCATTTTATTCTGCCCACTTTCCCTTGCAATTTCAACCCGCCAGCTGCATTGTTCTTCAGCAGTAAAAACCATTTTGCTAGGTACTATTATGGGCAGGAGAATCAATCCGTGCTTGGTGTATTGCAAAGATGGAAGCAGGATCAAGGCAAAGGGGCATCGGGGTCCCCTCCTGTTGGAATGCCTGCCTCCCCCAGCCCCAGGAAATGTGTGGGGAAGCAGTCCTGCTGGCAGCCTACTAGTCCTGCTGGCAGCTTAATGTTTTCTTCTTCCTGCCCGATCCCTTTTCCTCTTGTGTCATGTCTTTCAAGATCCCAAACCTGTAGGTTTTTTCTTCTTTGCTGATTGCAAGCCCTGCTGGGAACCTTCTGAGGTGGGGAGGGAAAATAGAATAAACCTACTTCAGATGAATGAATAAAATTATGTAAGGTGCGTGGGGGGGTTAAGCACTGAGTTCAGTAATTTGTCTTCTGGATTTTTATCGGCTCTTTTTCTACAGCAGCATGGCCTGTGATGATGGGGGAAGTCGTGGCTTGCAGAGCACAGACGTCCAGATATATTTACATCTGCTGTGGGTCTTGCTGGAACCCTCCTCAGAGCTCCGATGCTGGCCAAGGGAGGGGGCGAAGACCACCCCTGCTACCGCATGACCTGACAGGCCGGGCAGGCCCACGACACGCTCGTGCGCACAAGCCGGAAGGAGAGCTGGGGAGTGACCCTCCAGGTGGAGGAGGCGAGCAGCTGCGTCGAGCAGAGCAGCGCCAGCCCAGGTTCGGGGGGGCTGGTGTGGGGAGCCCTTGCAGGGGTCCCTGGAGAGCCACTTTGCTCCGTCACCCCCCTGCCTGCCCCCCACTAGTCGCCTTCGTACAGCCATCACCCCCAGCCGCCTAGCTGCTGCTGCTGCTCCCCCCCGTCGCTCACAGGTGCTGGCTGGGCAGGCACCTTTGCCCCCCCCCCCCCCAGCACAGGCTGGGCCAGAGCGAGAGGCAGGCGGCATGCGGGGGCTGCACTGGTGCAGGGGGAGCCCCTCAAGGGGTCTTGCAGTAGGTCCCCAACGAGAAGGAGGCTCTCTGGAGATGCCAAAGCACCCCTGGATCCCCAGAGCCCCAGTGGCCTGGCCGGCCATTTAAAGCCACCCTGAAGGACGTCCACAGGGGCCTGAGAGTGAGCAGAGCGGCGCGTTCACCCGGACGCCTGCCAGGAGGTCCACACCGGCATGTTTGCCTTCCGGTGACGTTCCTGCGTGGCCCAACGGGGTGCCATTTCGGTTGTCTTCCTTCCACTTCTGGCTTCGCCCCCCCCATGCAGCTGTCCCACATGATGCTCACTTGCTCGCTGGGATGAGAAAAGAGCGCCCACGTTCAAGCAGTGCGCACTAGGAGCCCGGCTCTCCCGCATGCTCCTTGCGCCGTCGGGCAGCACCTGGGCAGGAAAAGGCCGCCAGCGGCTCACGCAGGCTCCCGTCCAGCGAGCGGGAGAGGGCCGCGTCTGCGGGAGGACCGATGCGGTCCGAATGGGGGCGCGTGGTTTTGGGGCTCCTGACGCGGAACGAGGCGAGGAAGGCGGCGCTCCGGTGGGCAGAAGGCAGATCCAAGGGGATCTGATGTCTCGGGCCTTTAGGAGGGCGCAGGCGGCAGTGGTGGGGCAGACAGCCCCCCAGAGATTCGGGGCTCCCGTCGCACTGGCCCTTCCCCAGCGCCGCCTCTGGCTCTGGGACTCCCTCGGCCTCGTTTCTGCACACTGCAAAGCTGCATCCTGAGCCAGGAGCCCGCCAACTGTAGGGCAGTCGGGATTCCAGAAGTCGCCCCCCGAAAGGTAAAGGTGCCAAGTGGCCTCGGGCCCCTAAAACCACTAATTGTCAGGTTCTGCTTTCTCCCAGGTACCTGCTATAATGGGTATTAAATGGCCCGTCCCAAAGAGGGTGGGGGGGAAGACTCCCCCACAAGCGTTTTAAACACTGCTCTGCCATTCTGCTTGATAGTATTAATGGAAGAGTTTGCAAATTGATTGTTAGATTAGAAAGATGCTTGATCGTTAATTGATTTTAAATTTGGGAAGTGCAGCAGCGAGCAGTGAAAAATGGCCGCTCCCTTTTAGCTGCGTGCTATTAAAGCCCAGAAAGAGAGAGGCACAAATTACCCAGGGGTTGGCAGGAGACGTGATGGATCTGTATTACGTTTCACATCAAACGAGCAATTAAAATGGGGGGGGGGTTGCTTGCCTCCTTGGAATTGCTTATCATGCCATGGCACTCCTGCTAGACCAAGGAACTCGTTTGGGGAGGAGCAGCTGCCACACTCAGTGCTGTAAGGAGACAGGGATATAGGAAAACAGAAGCTGCCTGTGTACTGGGCCAGGCCCCGGGTCCACCTGGCCAGCCCTGCCAACACCAACTGGCAGCTGCAGCTCCCCATGCTGTCGGGGAGGACTTTCTCCTGCCCAACCTGGAGATGCTGCCTGGGGCTGAACCTGCGAAGTAGAGGCTCAACCACTGAGCGATGCTTCCTCCCCCCAGACAAGATGCTAGTCCTCATGGTGGTGAATGAAGAATTGATTGAAGCTGGAGCTTCAGAAGCTGCCTTCTGCTGAGCCCTTGGCCCTTCTCACCCAGTGGTGCCAACACGGACTGGCAGCAGCAGCTCCCCAGGCTGTCAGGGGGGATTTGCTGGCCTGCGCTGGAGATCCTGGAGGTGGAATGGGGGCACTGCTGTGAGGCAGGGCGGGGGCTCTTTCAGGGAGCTGCTCTCTCAGCAGCCTCAAGAGCCGCTGGACAGCAATCCCAGCTGGGGCACCTTGAGATTTATCCCTCCCCCCGCCTCCCTGCAGTCCTCCTCTGGCCCTGCCCGCAGCTCTCAGGCCTCAGCATCACTGCCAGCCCATCCCTGGTGCGCAGGAGGCACTGGGGGTGCCGCCCTGGCTCCCCCCGGCCTGGCTTTCGGCCTGCCAGGCGAGCCAAGGGGAGCCACAAGGAGGAGAGGGGCAGAGAGCCCTGGGGACGAGGGGGCGAGAAGCCTTCGGGAGGCCTCCAAACCGACCCGGAGCCAGCACCGCGGGGTCCAGATCCATGCCCATTTCTCAGCTGGGGGGCGAGAGTCACCCCAGCGCCTCCGGCAGCTGGTCTCTGAGCTCCGGCCGCTCATTTTGAGTAGTGCACCCATGGCGAGGGGGTCGCAGGCGGACCCCAGCAGGCAGTGGTGTTGCAAGCCTTCGAGCTGATGGGTGGTGTAAAAACAGAAGGCAGGCAGGCAGGCCTGATGCGAATGAGGACGAGGAGCCAGAGCAGCTGGGGATGATGGTGGCAGGAAGGTGGCTTCCCTGCGGGAGGGAAGCGTTGCCCAAGAGCCCTGCAACACCTGGTGCTCATGCCGGCACCGATTTTACTTCAGATGACCAGGAGCTCCAAGATCTTGACATCCCCAAAAGCTCCTGGTTTATTTCTCACTGTAATTCCCACGTGTGGGTGGGTTGCAAGATTTCACCCCCAGTTTTGCCCCCCTCGGACTATCTTCTATTCCAAGGAAGGAACGGACGCCAGGACACAGTGCTTATCATCCAAGATCATTGCTGACCATGTGGGTTTCTGAGAGCCGTCCGGAGGCCATGGGCTTGCAAACCGTGGCACAGGAATGCAAAAGGAATGGCCAGTGAGCTTCGGAAGAAAAGCCACGGCATTTTTAATCCCAGAGTTACACATTTCATGGCTGTTGTTGTTGAACGGTTTAAGCAAACCTGAAATATTTGAACGTTTTCAAAGCATTTGTGTAAAAACACCCCGGGTTTCTACTGGGACGTGCGGAGCCACAATAGAAGCTTTCCAATTAATTGAGGCGGCCGCAAAGATAATGGGTTTATGGAAGCGGAGGGTTCCTGCTGGAGGGAGCCGGCAAGCCACAAAAGCATTCATCTTAATGGGATTTTCTCCTTTCTTTCTCGTTACGTTTGCTTTATTGCTTCCTGTAAACCACGTTATTCTTCCAGACCTCTTTGCGGCTCTAAAGTGGAGAGAGCGAAGATGGACACGATATTTTTAGAGCTGGGCGGCTGCTCTGGAGCCATTTTCGGAAGCAGCTTTTGCTGGGGTGGAGAGGTGGGGTCCTCCGCTCTGCAGGCCACACTTGGCCCTCAGGGGCACCCAATCCCCCCACCCCGGGTTCCTCAGCTGTACCCTCCCCTCCCCTCCCCTCCCCCCATCACGGAGTGCGGCAGGGGGTTTCCCCGCTTTAATAATTCTGAAACGATTGCTATCATTTTGCATTTAGATCCCACCGTTTCCCTTTTGAGAGAAGCCCAGCGTAGCCTTTATCCTCACAACACCCCTGCGAGGTGGAAATGCCTCTTGGGCAACATTTGTGGGCAAGGAAGGCCCCAGGCTGAATGATGCGGCTCTTCGGCTCTTCGTGGTATTTCCAGCTTTCTGCCCTGCCCCGTGGGCCCCGTGTGGCCTCCCAGGGCTCCTCCCAAATTGATTCAGCCCTCGGGCCGAAGGAGTTTTGCCACACTTGCTTTAAGCAACCAGCTCGCAGGGGAGGGGACAGCTTCACACTTTCTCTCGCCTATGATCGGAGTGACACCAGCCTTCTCCAACCTGGGTGCTGCCCTCCAGATATGCTGGACTTAAAATCCCATCGTCCCCAACACCATGGCTGGGAATGATGGGATCAGTTGTTCCTCAAATGTCGCGCTGCAGAACCGAGAGGACGAGAACACTGCAGGCCTGTGGAACGGGATTCGGGGTGGACCCCCCAGGCTCTGAAATGAAGAGCACAAAAGCAGCCCAGGTGGACATGGCTCCAGATACTCCTCTTGGTCTTTCGGCATCCGGCCGCCGCCGCGCTCGCCGGACTTCGCTTGCCGTGTTCCACCTGGCCCTGGCTGCGCCTCTTTCCAGTTTGCTTTGTGTCGTTGGCGCATGTGGCAAACGGCTTCTGGTTTGCGGGTCTGGTCAGTTCCCGCTCACAAATGTCCTTTCCTACTCCCATGGAAAGGGGTTTGATTGTGCTCATGTGTGCATGGGAGAGAGAGAGATTTGCTGGCTTGGCAAAAGTGGACAATTTGGACTTTTATTCTGTATTCTGAATCACAAAGCCAAGCACAACAGGATAGAGTAGGAGTTGGAAAGGACCCGTAAGGCCCCTGCTCTGCTTCCGCAGGGGGTCCCCCATCTGGCTGCAGGCCTGCGTCGTTCCAGCTTAGCAAAGGCGAACGACATGCTCATTCAATGTACAGGAATCTAAGATGCTCTCTTGGGTTGGGCAGGTGCTGTTCCACTCATCCAGGAAGCTGCACTGGCATCTAACATGCACCCCTCCTCGTTATTGGCTGTTACTGGATATCCTTTCCCTAAATCTAACCCTGGGGAGAAAATGGACCCCCCGCCCCCCCACGCAGATCCTGGCATGCATTTTGGCAAGGACTGCATCAGCATCATGGCCTCCATCAAGAGCTGGTTTTGTGCCTCAAATTTCACCAGGAGCAAAATCTACTCCTAATTTTTTATTTATTAGATTTATATTTGTATTTGTATTTGATTTATAGCCTGCCTTTCTACCAGGGAAACAGAACCAAAATTAAAAATAAAATGAAAGAGAAACAGTCCAAAGCCCCACAGGAGGTTTTGGTTTGCAAGTCTGAGGTCAGCAAAAAAGCTCAGCATCATAGAAACATAGAAAACAGAGCGAGTCAGAAGGGGCCTCCCGGGCCATCCAGTCTGACCTCCAGCACCAGCCGGCTCTGCTCACGACATGCCCACCATGTGGACGTCCAGCCTATCCTTGAACACCCGCACCGATGGGGCCTCAGCCACCTCCTGGGGAAGCCCATTGCACATCCTCGGGGTCCTGACTGTCAGGAAGTGCTTCCCGGCATCCAAATTGAACCTTGGCTCCCTGAGCTTTGCTCTGTTGGAGCGCGTCCTGCCTTCCTCTGCAGGGGAGAACAGGTCCCTACCCACCTCCATGTGACACCCCCTCACACACCTGTATGTTGCCAACAGATCCCCTCTGAGTCTCCTCCAGGCTGAAGAGACCCAGTTCCCTCAGTCTCGCCTCGTACGGCATCCCCTGCAAACCGGCCACCAACCTTGTGGCCCTTCGCTGCGCTGACTCCAACCTGGCTATATCCTTCCTGTAATGAGGGGCCCAAAACTGAGCACAATACTCCAGTTGCGGGTGCACCAGAGTCGTATAGAGAGGTATTACTACCACTCTATACGA